>NW_026777313.1:0-40140 GCF_030936135.1 Gavia stellata | reverse complement strand
TGTGCCAGCCCTGAAAGCTCTTGCTGGTCCTCATCTCCATGGTAACCTCTCAAACGAACCACAAACACTTGGGCTCTGAACTTGTTTAGCTACTAAAACTTCCAAACGTACACAGCCCTCTCCCTGCTCAATTCTGGCCAGAGCTCAACACCGAAATTGCGAACGTCCAAGGACTTGCTCCTACACTAAGGTGCCAGCCCTGAAAGATCTTGCTGGTCCTCATCTCCCACTGGTAACCTCTCAAACGAACCACAAACACTTGGCCTCTGAACTTGTTTAGCCTACTAAAACTTCCAACGTACACAGCCTCTCCTGCTCAATCTGGCCAGAGCTCAACACCAAATTGCGAACGTCCAAGTATTGCTCCTACACTAAAGGTGCCAGCCCTGAAAGCTCTTGCTGGTCCTCATCTCCCACTGGTAACCTCTCAAACGAACCACAAACACTTGGCCTCTGAACTTGTTTAGCCTACTAAAACTTCCAACGTACACAGCCTCTCCTGCTCAATCTGGCCAGAGCTCAACACCGAAATTGTGAACGTCCAGGGATTGCTCCTACACTAAAGGTGCCAGCCCTGAAAGCTCTTGCTGTCCTCATCTCCCACTGGTAACCTCTCAAACGAACCACAAACACTTGGGCCTCTGAACTTGTTTAGCCACTAAAACTTCCAACGTACACAGCCTCTCCTGCTCAATCTGGCCAGAGCTCAACTCCGAAATTGCGAACGTCCAGCGGATTGCTCCTACACTAAAGGTGCCAGCCCTGAAAGCTCTTGCTGGTCCTCATCTCCCACTGGTAACCTCTCAAACGAACCACAAACACTTGGGCTCTGAACTTGTTTAGCCTACTAAAACTTCCAACGTACACAGCCTCTCCTGCTCAATCTGGCCAGAGCTCAACACCGAAATTGCGAACGTCCAGCGATTGCTCCTACACTAAAGGTGCCAGCCCTGAAAGCTCTTGCTGGTCCTCATCTCCCACTGGTAACCTCTCAAACGAACCACAAACACTTGGGCTCTGAACTTGTTTAGCCTACTAAAACTTCCAACGTACACAGCCTCTCCTGCTCAATCTGGCCAGAGCTCAACTCCGAAATTGCGAACGTCCAGCGATTGCTCCTACACTAAAGGTGCCAGCCCTGAAAGATCTTGCTGGTCCTCATCTCCCACTGGTAACCTCTCAAACGAACCACAAACACTTGGGCTCTGAACTTGTTTAGCCTACTAAAACTTCCAACGTACACAGCCTCTCCTGCTCAATCTGGCCAGAGCTCAACTCCGAAATTGAGAACGTCCAGCGATTGCTCCTACACTAAAGGTGCCAGCCCTGAAAGCTCTTGCTGGTCCTCATCTCCCACTGGTAACCTCTCAAACGAACCACAAACACTTGGGCTCTGAACTTGTTTAGCCTACTAAAACTTCCAATGTACACAGCCTCTCCTGCTCATCTGGCCAGAGCTCAACACCGAAATTGCGAACGTCCAAGGATTGCTCCTACACTAAAGGTGCCAGCCCTGAAAGCTCTTGCTGGTCCTCATCTCCCACTGGTAATCTCTCAAACGAACCACAAACACTTGGGCTCTGAACTTGTTTAGCCTACTAAAACTTCCAACGTACACAGCCTCTCCTGCTCAATCTGGCCAGAGCTCAACACCGACATTGCGAACGTCCAAGGATTGCTCCTACACTAAAGGTGCCAGCCCTGAAAGCTCTTGCTGGTCCTCATCTCCCACTGGTAACCTCTCAAACGAACCACAAACACTTGGGCTCTGAACTTGTTTAGCCTACTAAAACTTCCAACGTACACAGCCTCTCCTGCTCATCTGGCCAGAGCTCCACACCGAAATTGTGAACGTCCAGGGATTGCTCCTACACTAAAGGTGCCAGCCCTGAAAGCTCTTGCTGGTCCTCATCTCCCACTGGTAACCTCTCAAACGAACCACAAACACTTGGCCTCTGAACTTGTTTAGCCTACTAAAACTTCCAACGTACACAGCCTCTCCTGCTCAATCTGGCCAGAGCTCAACTCCGAAATTGCGAACGTCCAGCGATTGCTCCTACACTAAAGGTGCCAGCCCTGAAAGATCTTGCTGGTCCTCATCTCCACTGGTAACCTCTCAAACGAACCACAAACACTTGGGCTCTGAACTTGTTTAGCCTACTAAAACTTCCAACGTACACAGCCTCTCCTGCTCAATCTGGCCAGAGCTCAACTCCGAAATTGAGAACGTCCAGCGATTGCTCCTACACTAAAGGTGCCAGCCCTGAAAGCTCTTGCTGGTCCTCATCTCCCACTGGTAACCTCTCAAACGAACCACAAACACTTGGGCTCTGAACTTGTTTAGCCTACTAAAACTTCCAATGTACACAGCCTCTCCTGCTCAATCTGGCCAGAGCTCAACACCGAAATTGCGAACGTCCAAGGATTGCTCCTACACTAAAGGTGCCAGCCCTGAAAGCTCTTGCTGGTCCTCATCTCCCACTGGTAATCTCTCAAACGAACCACAAACACTTGGGCTCTGAACTTGTTTAGCCTACTAAAACTTCCAACGTACACAGCCTCTCCTGCTCAATCTGGCCAGAGCTCAACACCGACATTGCGAACGTCCAAGGATTGCTCCTACACTAAAGGTGCCAGCCCTGAAAGCTCTTGCTGGTCCTCATCTCCCACTGGTAACCTCTCAAACGAACCACAAACACTTGGGCTCTGAACTTGTTTAGCCTACTAAAACTTCCAACGTACACAGCCTCTCCTGCTCAATCTGGCCAGAGCTCCACACCGAAATTGTGAACGTCCAGGGATTGCTCCTACACTAAAGGTGCCAGCCCTGAAAGCTCTTGCTGGTCCTCATCTCCCACTGGTAACCTCTCAAACGAACCACAAACACTTGGGCTCTGAACTTGTTTAGCCTACTAAAACTTCCAACGTACACAGCCTCTCCTGCTCAATCTGGCCAGAGCTCCACACCGAAATTGCGAACGTCCAGCGATTGCTCCTACACTAAAGGTGCCAGCCCTGAAAGCTCTTGCTGGTCCTCATTTCCCACTGGTAACCTCTCAAACGAACCACAAACACTTGGGCTCTGAACTTGTTTAGCCTACTAAAACTTCCAACGTACACAGCCTCTCCTGCTCAATCTGGCCAGAGCTCCACACCGAAATTGCGAACGTCCAGCGATTGCTCCTACACTAAAGGTGCCAGCCCTGAAAGCTCTTGCTGGTCCTCATCTCCCACTGGTAACCTCTCAAACGAACCACAAACACTTGGCCTCTGAACTTGTTTAGCCTACTAAAACTTCCAACGTACACAGCCTCTCCTGCTCAATCTGGCCAGAGCTCACTCCGAAATTGCGAACGTCCAGGGATTGCTCCTACACTAAAGGTGCCAGCCCTGAAAGCTCTTGCTGGTCCTCATCTCCCACTGGTAACCTCTCAAACGAACCACAAACACTTGGGCTCTGAACTTGTTTAGCCTACTAAAACTTCAACGTACACAGCCTCTCCTGCTCAATCTGGCCAGAGCTCAACTCCGAAATTGCGAACGTCCAGGGATTGCTCCTACACTAAAGGTGCCAGCCCTGAAAGCTCTTGCTGGTCCTCATCTCCCACTGGTAACCTCTCAAACGAACCACAAACACTTGGCCTCTGAACTTGTTTAGCCTACTAAAACTTCCAACGTACAACAGCCTCTCCTGCTCAATCTGGCCAGAGCTCAACACCGACATTGCGAACGTCCAGCGATTGCTCCTACACTAAAGGTGCCAGCCCTGAAAGCTCTTGCTGGTCCTCATCTCCCACTGGTAACCTCTCAAACGAACCACAAACACTTGGGCTCTGAACTTGTTTAGCCTACTAAAACTTCCAACGTACACAGCCTCTCCTGCTCAATCTGGCCAGAGCTCCACACTGAAATTGTGAACGTCCAGGGATTGCTCCTACACTAAAGGTGCCAGCCCTGAAAGCTCTTGCTGGTCCTCATCTCCCACTGGTAACCTCTCAAACGAACCACAAACACTTGGGCTCTGAACTTGTTTAGCCTACTAAAACTTCCAACGTACACAGCCTCTCCTGCTCAATCTGGCCAGAGCTCCACACCGAAATTGCGAACGTCCAGCGATTGCTCCTACACTAAAGGTGCCAGCCCTGAAAGCTCTTGCTGGTCCTCATTTCCCACTGGTAACCTCTCAAACGAACCACAAACACTTGGGCTCTGAACTTGTTTAGCCTACTAAAACTTCCAACGTACACAGCCTCTCCTGCTCAATCTGGCCAGAGCTCCACACCGAAATTGCGAACGTCCAGCGATTGCTCCTACACTAAAGGTGCCAGCCCTGAAAGCTCTTGCTGGTCCTCATCTCCCACTGGTAACCTCTCAAACGAACCACAAACACTTGGCCTCTGAACTTGTTTAGCCTACTAAAACTTCCAACGTACACAGCCTCTCCTGCTCAATCTGGCCAGAGCTCAACTCCGAAATTGCGAACGTCCAGGGATTGCTCCTACACTAAAGGTGCCAGCCCTGAAAGCTCTTGCTGGTCCTCATCTCCCACTGGTAACCTCTCAAACGAACCACAAACACTTGGGCTCTGAACTTGTTTAGCCTACTAAAACTTCCAACGTACACAGCCTCTCCTGCTCAATCTGGCCAGAGCTCCACACCGAAATTGCGAACGTCCAGCGATTGCTCCTACACTAAAGGTGCCCAGCCCTGAAAGCTCTTGCTGGTCCTCATTTCCCACTGGTAACCTCTCAAACGAACCACAAACACTTGGGCTCTGAACTTGTTTAGCCTACTAAAACTTCCAACGTACACAGCCTCTCCTGCTCAATCTGGCCAGAGCTCCACACCGAAATTGCGAACGTCCAGCGATTGCTCCTACACTAAAGGTGCCAGCCCTGAAAGCTCTTGCTGGTCCTCATCTCCCACTGGTAACCTCTCAAACGAACCACAAACACTTGGGCTCTGAACTTGTTTAGCCTACTAAAACTTCCAACGTACACAGCCTCTCCTGCTCAATCTGGCCAGAGCTCAACTCCGAAATTGCGAACGTCCAGGATTGCTCCTACACTAAAGGTGCCAGCCCTGAAAGCTCTTGCTGGTCCTCATCTCCCACTGGTAACCTCTCAAACGAACCACAAACACTTGGGCTCTGAACTTGTTTAGCCTACTAAAACTTCCAACGTACACAGCCTCTCCTGCTCAATCTGGCCAGAGCTCAACTCCGAAATTGCGAACGTCCAGCGATTGCTCCTACACTAAAGGTGCCAGCCCTGAAAGCTCTTGCTGGTCCTCATCTCCCACTGGTAACCTCTCAAACGAACCACAAAACACTTGGCCTCTGAACTTGTTTAGCCTACTAAAACTTCCAACGTACACAGCCTCTCCTGCTCAATCTGGCCAGAGCTCAACTCCGAAATTGCGAACGTCCAGGGATTGCTCCTACACTAAAGGTGCCAGCCCTGAAAGCTCTTGCTGGTCCTCATCTCCCACTGGTAACCTCTCAAACGAACCACAAACACTTGGGCTCTGAACTTGTTTAGCCTACTAAAACTTCCAACGTACACAGCCTCTCCTGCTCAATCTGGCCAGAGCTCCACACCGAAATTGCGAACG
This sequence comes from Gavia stellata, assembly GCF_030936135.1. Lineage (NCBI taxonomy): Eukaryota > Metazoa > Chordata > Aves > Gaviiformes > Gaviidae > Gavia > Gavia stellata. Next base: position 34,527 of record NW_026777313.1, on the reverse strand, counting down.
TCAGCGATTGCTCCTACACTAAAGGTGCCAGCCCTGAAAGCTCTTGCTGGTCCTCATTTCCCACTGGTAACCTCTCAAACGAACCACAAACACTTGGGCTCTGAACTTGTTTAGCCTACTAAAACTTCCAACGTACACAGCCTCTCCTGCTCAATCTGGCCAGAGCTCCACACCGAAATTGCGAACGTCCAGCGATTGCTCCTACACTAAAGGTGCCAGCCCTGAAAGCTCTTGCTGGTCCTCATCTCCCACTGGTAACCTCTCAAACGAACCACAAACACTTGGGCTCTGAACTTGTTTAGCCTACTAAAACTTCCAACGTACACAGCCTCTCCTGCTCAATCTGGCCAGAGCTCAACTCCGAAATTGCGAACGTCCAGGGATTGCTCCTACACCTAAAGGTGCCAGCCCTGAAAGCTCTTGCTGGTCCTCATCTCCCACTGGTAACCTCTCAAACGAACCACAAACACTTGGGCTCTGAACTTGTTTAGCCTACTAAAACTTCCAACGTACACAGCCTCTCCTGCTGCTCAATCTGGCCAGAGCTCAACTCCGAAATTGCGAACGTCCAAGGATTGCTCCTGCACTAAAGGTGCCAGCCCTGAAAGCTCTTGCTGGTCCTCATCTCCCACTGGTAACCTCTCAAACGAACCACAAACACTTGGCCTCTGAACTTGTTTAGCCTACTAAAACTTCCAACGTACACAGCCTCTCCTGCTCAATCTGGCCAGAGCTCAACACCGACATTGCGAACGTCCAGCGATTGCTCCTACACTAAAGGTGCCAGCCCTGAAAGCCCTTGCTGGTCCTCATCTCCCACTGGTAACCTCTCAAACGAACCACAAACACTTGGCTCTGAACTTGTTTAGCCTACTAAAACTTCCAACGTACACAGCCTCTCCTGCTCAATCTGGCCAGAGCTCCACACCGAAATTGTGAACGTCCAGGGATTGCTCCTACACTAAAGGTGCCAGCCCTGAAAGCTCTTGCTGGTCCTCATCTCCCACTGGTAACCTCTCAAACGAACCACAAACACTTGGCCTCTGAACTTGTTTAGCCTACTAAAACTTCCAACGTACACAGCCTCTCCTGCTCAATCTGGCCAGAGCTCAACTCCGAAATTGCGAACGTCCAGGGATTGCTCCTACACTAAAGGTGCCAGCCCTGAAAGCTCTTGCTGGTCCTCATCTCCCACTGGTAACCTCTCAAACGAACCACAAACACTTGGGCTCTGAACTTGTTTAGCCTACTAAAACTTCCAACGTACACAGCCTCTCCTGCTCAATCTGGCCAGAGCTCAACACCAAATTGCGAACGTCCAAGTATTGCTCCTACACTAAAGGTGCCAGCCCTGAAAGCTCTTGCTGGTCCTCATCTCCCACTGGTAACCTCTCAAACGAACCACAAACACTTGGCCTCTGAACTTGTTTAGCCTACTAAAACTTCCAACGTACACAGCCTCTCCTGCTCAATCTGCCAGAGCTCCACACCGAAATTGTGAACGTCCAGGGATTGCTCCTACACTAAAGGTGCCAGCCCTGAAAGCTCTTGCTGGTCCTCATCTCCCACTGGTAACCTCTCAAACGAACCACAAACACTTGGGCTCTGAACTTGTTTAGCCACTAAAACTTCCAACGTACACAGACTCTCCTGCTCAATCTGGCCAGAGCTCAACTCCGAAATTGCGAACGTCCAGCGATTGCTCCTACACTAAAGGTCCCAGCCCTGAAAGCTCTTGCTGGTCCTCATCTCCCACTGGTAACCTCTCAAACGAACCACAAACACTTGGCCTCTGAACTTGTTTAGCCTACTAAAACTTCCAACGTACACAGCCTCTCCTGCTCAATCTGGCCAGAGCTCAACACCGAAATTGCGAACGTCCAGCGATTGCTCCTACACTAAAAGGTGCCAGCCCTGAAAGCTCTTGCTGGTCCTCATCTCCCACTGGTAACCTCTCAAACGAACCACAAACACTTGGGCTCTGAACTTGTTTAGCCTACTAAAACTTCCAACGTACACAGCCTCTCCTGCTCAATCTGGCCAGAGCTCAACACCAAATTGCGAACGTCCAAGTATTGCTCCTACACTAAAGGTGCCAGCCCTGAAAGCTCTTGCTGGTCCTCATCTCCCACTGGTAACCTCTCAAACGAACCACAAACACTTGGCCTCTGAACTTGTTTAGCCTACTAAAACTTCCAACGTACACAGCCTCTCCTGCTCAATCTGGCCAGAGCTCCACACCGAAATTGTGAACGTCCAGGGATTGCTCCTACACTAAAGGTGCCAGCCCTGAAAGCTCTTGCTGGTCCTCATCTCCCACTGGTAACCTCTCAACGAACCACAAACACTTGGGCTCTGAACTTGTTTAGCCTACTAAAACTTCCAACGTACACAGCCTCTCCTGCTCAATCTGGCCAGAGCTCAACACCGACATTGCGAACGTCCAGCGATTGCTCCTACACTAAAGGTGCCAGCCCTGAAAGCCCTTGCTGGTCCTCATCTCCCACTGGTAACCTCTCAAACGAACCACAAACACTTGGGCTCTGAACTTGTTTAGCCTACTAAAACTTCCAACGTACACAGCCTCTCCTGCTCAATCTGGCCAGAGCTCCACACCGAAATTGTGAACGTCCAGGGATTGCTCCTACACTAAAGGTGCCAGCCCTGAAAGCTCTTGCTGGTCCTCATCTCCCACTGGTAACCTCTCAAACGAACCACAAACACTTGGCCTCTGAACTTGTTTAGCCTACTAAAACTTCCAACGTACACAGCCTCTCCTGCTCAATCTGGCCAGAGCTCAACTCCGAAATTGCGAACGTCCAGGGATTGCTCCTACACTAAAGGTGCCAGCCCTGAAAGCTCTTGCTGGTCCTCATCTCCCACTGGTAACCTCTCAAACGAACCACAAACACTTGGGCTCTGAACTTGTTTAGCCTACTAAAACTTCCAACGTACACAGCCTCTCCTGCTCAATCTGGCCAGAGCTCAACACCAAATTGCGAACGTCCCAAGTATTGCTCCTACACTAAAGGTGCCAGCCCTGAAAGCTCTTGCTGGTCCTCATCTCCCACTGGTAACCTCTCAAACGAACCACAAACACTTGGCCTCTGAACTTGTTTAGCCTACTAAAACTTCCAACGTACACAGCCTCTCCTGCTCAATCTGGCCAGAGCTCCACACCGAAATTGTGAACGTCCAGGGATTGCTCCTACACTAAAGGTGCCAGCCCTGAAAGCTCTTGCTGGTCCTCATCTCCCACTGGTAACCTCTCAAACGAACCACAAACACTTGGGCTCTGAACTTGTTTAGCCCACTAAAACTTCCAACGTACACAGACTCTCCTGCTCAATCTGGCCAGAGCTCAACTCCGAAATTGCGAACGTCCAGCGATTGCTCCTACACTAAAGGTCCCAGCCCTGAAAGCTCTTGCTGGTCCTCATCTCCCACTGGTAACCTCTCAAACGAACCACAAACACTTGGCCTCTGAACTTGTTTAGCCTACTAAAACTTCCAACGTACACAGCCTCTCCTGCTCAATCTGGCAGAGCTCAACACCGAAATTGCGAACGTCCAGCGATTGCTCCTACACTAAAGGTGCCAGCCCTGAAAGCTCTTGCTGGTCCTCATCTCCCACTGGTAACCTCTCAAACGAACCACAAACACTTGGGCTCTGAACTTGTTTAGCCTACTAAAACTTCCAACGTACACAGCCTCTCCTGCTCAATCTGGCCAGAGCTCAACACCAAATTGCGAACGTCCAAGTATTGCTCCTACACTAAAGGTGCCCAGCCCTGAAAGCTCTTGCTGGTCCTCATCTCCCACTGGTAACCTCTCAAACGAACCACAAACACTTGGCCTCTGAACTTGTTTAGCCTACTAAAAACTTCCAACGTACACAGCCTCTCCTGCTCAATCTGGCCAGAGCTCCACACCGAAATTGTGAACGTCCAGGGATTGCTCCTACACTAAAGGTGCCAGCCCTGAAAGCTCTTGCTGGTCCTCATCTCCCACTGGTAACCTCTCAAACGAACCACAAACACTTGGGCTCTGAACTTGTTTAGCCCACTAAAACTTCCAACGTACACAGCCTCTCCTGCTCAATCTGGGCAGAGCTCAACTCCGAAATTGCGAACGTCCAGCGATTGCTCCTACACTAAAGGTGCCAGCCCTGAAAGCTCTTGCTGCGTCCTCATCTCCCACTGGTAACCTCTCAAACGAACCACAAACACTTGGCCTCTGAACTTGTTTAGCCTACTAAAACTTCCAACGTACACAGCCTCTCCTGCTCAATCTGGCCAGAGCTCAACACCGAAATTGCGAACGTCCAGCGATTGCTCCTACACTAAAGGTGCCAGCCCTGAAAGCTCTTGCTGGTCCTCATCTCCCACTGGTAACCTCTCAAACGAACCACAAACACTTGGGCTCTGAACTTGTTAGCCTACTAAAACTTCCAACGTACACAGCCTCTCCTGCTCAATCTGGCCAGAGCTCAACTCCGAAATTGCGAACGTCCAAGGATTGCTCCTACACTAAAGGTGCCAGCCCTGAAAGCTCTTGCTGGTCCTCATCTCCCACTGGTAACCTCTCAAACGAACCACAAACACTTGGGCTCTGAACTTGTTTAGCCTACTAAAACTTCCAACGTACACAGCCTCTCCTGCTCAATCTGGCCAGAGCTCAACTCCGAAATTGAGAACGTCCAGCGATTGCTCCTACACTAAAGGTGCCAGCCCTGAAAGCTCTTGCTGGTCCTCATCTCCCACTGGTAACCTCTCAAACGAACCACAAACACTTGGGCTCTGAACTTGTTTAGCCTACTAAAACTTCCAACGTACACAGCCTCTCCTGCTCAATCTGGCCAGAGCTCAACACCGACATTGCGAACGTCCAAGGATTGCTCCTACACTAAAGGTGCCAGCCCTGAAAGCTCTTGCTGGTCCTCATCTCCCACTGGTAACCTCTCAAACGAACCACAAACACTTGGGCTCTGAACTTGTTTAGCCTACTAAAACTTCCAACGTACACAGCCTCTCCTGCTCAATCTGGCCAGAGCTCAACACCGACATTGCGAACGTCCAGCGATTGCTCCTACACTAAAGGTGCCAGCCCTGAAAGCTCTTGCTGGTCCTCATCTCCCACTGGTAACCTCTCAAACGAACCACAAACACTTGGGCTCTGAACTTGTTTAGCCTACTAAAACTTCCAACGTACACAGCCTCTCCTGCTCAATCTGGCCAGAGCTCCACACCGAAATTGTGAACGTCCAGCGATTGCTCCTACACTAAAGGTGCCAGCCCTGAAAGCTCTTGCTGGTCCTCATCTCCCACTGGTAACCTCTCAAACGAACCACAAACACTTGGGCTCTGAACTTGTTTAGCCTACTAAAACTTCCAACGTACACAGCCTCTCCTGCTCAATCTGGCCAGAGCTCAACTCCGAAATTGCGAACGTCCAGGGATTGCTCCTACACTAAAGGTGCCAGCCCTGAAAGCTCTTGCTGGTCCTCATCTCCCACTGGTAACCTCTCAAACGAACCACAAACACTTGGGCTCTGAACTTGTTTAGCCTACTAAAACTTCCAACGTACACAGCCTCTCCTGCTCAATCTGGCCAGAGCTCAACTCCGAAATTGCGAACCATCCAAGGATTGCTCCTACACTAAAGGTGCCAGCCCTGAAAGCTCTTGCTGGTCCTCATCTCCCACTGGTAACCTCTCAAACGAACCACAAACACTTGGCCTCTGAACTTGTTTAGCCTACTAAAACTTCAATGTACACAGCCTCTCCTGCTCAATCTCGCCAGAGCTCAACACCGAAATTGCGAACGTCCAGGGATTGCTCCTACACTAAAGGTGCCAGCCCTGAAAGCTCTTGCTGGTCCTCATCTCCCACTGGTAACCTCTCAAACGAACCACAAACACTTGGGCTCTGAACTTGTTTAGCCTACTAAAACTTCCAACGTACACAGCCTCTCCTGCTCAATCTGGCCAGAGGTCAACACCAACATTGCGAACGTCCAGCGATTGCTCCTACACTAAAGGTGCCAGCCCTGAAAGCTCTTGCTGGTCCTCATCTCCCACTGGTAACCTCTCAAACGAACCACAAACACTTGGGCTCTGAATTTCTTTAGCCTACTAAAACTTCCAACGTACACAGCCTCTCCTGCTCAATCTGACCAGAGCTCAACACCGACATTGCGAACGTCCAAGTATTGCTCCTACACTAAAGGTGCCAGCCCTGAAAGCTCTTGCTGGTCCTCATCTCCCACTGGTAACCTCTCAAACGAACCACAAACACTTGGCCTCTGAACTTGTTTAGCCTACTAAAACTTCCAACGTACACAGCCTCTCCTGCTCAATCTGGCCAGAGCTCCACACCGAAATTGTGAACGTCCAGGGATTGCTCCTACACTAAAGGTGCCAGCCCTGAAAGCTCTTGCTGGTCCTCATCTCCCACTGGTAACCTCTCAAACGAACCACAAACACTTGGGCTCTGAACTTGTTTAGCCTACTAAAACTTCCAACGTACACAGCCTCTCCTGCTCAATCTGCCAGAGCTCAACACCGACATTGCGAACGTCCAAGGATTGCTCCTACACTAAAGGTGCCAGCCCTGAAAGCTCTTGCTGGTCCTCATCTCCCACTGGTAACCTCTCAAACGAACCACAAACACTTGGCCTCTGAACTTGTTTAGCCTACTAAAACTTCCAACGTACACAGCCTCTCCTGCTCAATCTGGCCAGAGCTCAACACCGAAATTGCGAACGTCCAGCGATTGCTCCTACACTAAAGGTGCCAGCCCTGAAAGCTCTTGCTGGTCCTCATCTCCCACTGGTAACTCTCTCAAACGAACCACAAACACTTGGGCTCTGAACTTGTTTAGCCTACTAAAACTTCCAACGTACACAGCCTCTCCTGCTCAATCTGGCCAGAGCTCAACTCCGAAATTGCGAACGTCCAAGGATTGCTCCTACACTAAAGGTGCCAGCCCTGAAAGCTCTTGCTGGTCCTCATCTCCCACTGGTAACCTCTCAAACGAACCACAAACACTTGGGCTCTGAACTTGTTTAGCCTACTAAAACTTCCAACGTACACAGCCTCTCCTGCTCAATCTGGCCAGAGCTCAACTCCGAAATTGAGAACGTCCAGCGATTGCTCCTACACTAAAGGTGCCAGCCCTGAAAGCTCTTGCTGGTCCTCATCTCCCACTGGGAACCTCTCAAACGAACCACAAACACTTGGGCTCTGAACTTGTTTAGCCTACTAAAACTTCCAACGTACACAGCCTCTCCTGCTCATCTGGCCAGAGCTCAACACCGACATTGCGAACGTCCAAGGATTGCTCCTACACTAAAGGTGCCAGCCCTGAAAGCTCTTGCTGGTCCTCATCTCCCACTGGTAACCTCTCAAACGAACCACAAACACTTGGGCTCTGAACTTGTTTAGCCTACTAAAACTTCCAACGTACACAGCCTCTCCTGCTCAATCTGGCCAGAGCTCAACACCGACATTGCGAACGTCCAGCGATTGCTCCTACACTAAAGGTGCCAGCCCTGAAAGCTCTTGCTGGTCCTCATCTCCCACTGGTAACCTCTCAAACGAACCACAAACACTTGGGCTCTGAACTTGTTTAGCCTACTAAAACTTCCAACGTACACAGCCTCTCCTGCTCAATCTGGCCAGAGCTCCACACCGAAATTGTGAACGTCCAGGGATTGCTCCTACACTAAAGGTGCCAGCCCTGAAAGCTCTTGCTGGTCCTCATCTCCCACTGGTAACCTCTCAAACGAACCACAAACACTTGGGCTCTGAACTTGTTTAGCCTACTAAAACTTCCAACGTACACAGCCTCTCCTGCTCAATCTGGCCAGAGCTCAACTCCGAATTGCGAACGTCCAGGGATTGCTCCTACACTAAAGGTGCCAGCCCTGAAAGCTCTTGCTGGTCCTCATCTCCCACTGGTAACCTCTCAAACGAACCACAAACACTTGGGCTCTGAACTTGTTTAGCCTACTAAAACTTCCAACGTACACAGCCTCTCCTGCTCAATCTGGCCAGAGCTCAACTCCGAAATTGCGAACATCCAAGGATTGCTCCTACACTAAAGGTGCCAGCCCTGAAAGCTCTTGCTGGTCCTCATCTCCCACTGGTAACCTCTCAAACGAACCACAAACACTTGGCCTCTGAACTTGTTTAGCCTACTAAAACTTCCAATGTACACAGCCTCTCCTGCTCAATCTCGCCAGAGCTCAACACCGAAATTGCGAACGTCCAGGGATTGCTCCTACACTAAAGGTGCCAGCCCTGAAAGCTCTTGCTGGTCCTCATCTCCCACTGGTAACCTCTCAAACGAACCACAAACACTTGGGCTCTGAACTTGTTTAGCCTACTAAAACTTCCAACGTACACAGCCTCTCCTGCTCAATCTGGCCAGAGGTCAACACCAACATTGCGAACGTCCAGCGATTGCTCCTACACTAAAGGTGCCAGCCCTGAAAGCTCTTGCTGGTCCTCATCTCCCACTGGTAACCTCTCAAACGAACCACAAACACTTGGGCTCTGAATTTCTTTAGCCTACTAAAACTTCCAACGTACACAGCCTCTCCTGCTCAATCTGGCCAGAGCTCAACACCGACATTGCGAACGTCCAAGGATTGCTCCTACACTAAAGGTGCCAGCCCTGAAAGCTCTTGCTGGTCCTCATCTCCCACTGGTAACCTCTCAAACGAACCACAAACACTTGGGCTCTGAACTTGTTTAGCCTACTAAAACTTCCAACGTACACAGCCTCTCCTGCTCAATCTGGCCAGAGCTCAACACCGACATTGCGAACGTCCAGCGATTGCTCCTACACTAAAGGTGCCAGCCCTGAAAGCTCTTGCTGGTCCTCATCTCCCACTGGTAACCTCTCAAACGAACCACAAACACTTGGGCTCTGAACTTGTTTAGCCTACTAAAACTTCCAACGTACACAGCCTCTCCTGCTCAATCTGGCCAGAGCTCAACACCGAAATTGCGAACGTCCAAGGATTGCTCCTACACTAAAGGTGCCAGCCCTGAAAGCTCTTGCTGGTCCTCATCTCCCACTGGTAACCTCTCAAACGAACCACAAACACTTGGGCTCTGAACTTGTTTAGCCTACTAAAACTTCCAATGTACACAGCCTCTCCTGCTCAATCTGGCCAGAGCTCAACACCGAAATTGCGAACGTCCAAGGATTGCTCCTACACTAAAGGCGCCAGCCCTGAAAGCTCTTGCTGGTCCTCATCTCCCACTGGTAACCTCTCAAACGAACCACAAACACTTGGGCTCTGAACTTGTTTAGCCTACTAAAACTTCCAACGTACACAGCCTCTCCTGCTCAATCTGGCCAGAGCTCAACACCGACATTGCGAACGTCCAGCGATTGCTCCTACACTAAAGGTGCCAGCCCTGAAAGCTCTTGCTGGTCCTCATCTCCCACTGGTAACCTCTCAAACGAACCACAAACACTTGGGCTCTGAACTTGTTTAGCCTACTAAAACTTCCAACGTACACAGCCTCTCCTGCTCAATCTGGCCAGAGCTCAACACCGACATTGCGAACGTCCAGCGATTGCTCCTACACTAAAGGTGCCAGCCCTGAAAGCTCTTGCTGGTCCTCATCTCCCACTGGTAACCTCTCAAACGAACCACAAACACTTGGGCTCTGAACTTGTTTAGCCTACTAAAACTTCCAACGTACACAGCCTCTCCTGCTCAATCTGGCCAGAGCTCAACACCGAAATTGCGAACGTCCAAGGATTGCTCCTACACTAAAGGTGCCAGCCCTGAAAGCTCTTGCTGGTCCTCATCTCCCACTGGTAACCTCTCAAACGAACCACAAACACTTGGCCTCTGAACTTGTTTAGCCTACTAAAACTTCCAACGTACACAGCCTCTCCTGCTCAATCTGGCCAAAATTCAACACCAAAATTGTGAACGTCCAGCGATTGCTCCTACACTAAAGGTGCCAGCCCTGAAAGCTCTTGCTGGTCCTCATCTCCCACTGGTAACCTCTCAAACGAACCACAAACACTTGGGCTCTGAACTTGTTTAGCCTACTAAAACTTCCAACGTACACAGCCTCTCCTGCTCAATCTGGCCAGAGCTCAACACCGACATTGCGAACGTCCAGCGATTGCTCCTACACTAAAGGTGCCAGCCCTGAAAGCTCTTGCTGGTCCTCATCTCCCACTGGTAACCTCTCAAACGAACCACAAACACTTGGGCTCTGAACTTGTTTAGCCTACTAAAACTTCCAACGTACACAGCCTCTCCTGCTCAATCTGGCCAGAGCTCAACACCGACATTGCGAACGTCCAAGGATTGCTCCTACACTAAAGGTGCCAGCCCTGAAAGCTCTTGCTGGTCCTCATCTCCCACTGGTAACCTCTCAAACGAACCACAAACACTTGGCCTCTGAACTTGTTTAGCCTACTAAAACTTCCAACGTACACAGCCTCTCCTGCTCAATCTGGCCAGAGCTCAACACCGACATTGCGAACGTCCAGCGATTGCTCCTACACTAAAGGTGCCAGCCCTGAAAGCTCTTGCTGGTCCTCATCTCCCACTGGTAACCTCTCAAACGAACCACAAACACTTGGGCTCTGAACTTGTTTAGCCTACTAAAACTTCCAACGTACACAGCCTCTCCTGCTCAATCTGGCCAGAGCTCAACACCGAAATTGCGAACGTCCAAGGATTGCTCCTACACTAAAGGTGCCAGCCCTGAAAGCTCTTGCTGGTCCTCATCTCCCACTGGTAACCTCTCAAACGAACCACAAACACTTGGGCTCTGAACTTGTTTAGCCTACTAAAACTTCCAACGTACACAGCCTCTCCTGCTCAATCTGGCCAGAGCTCAACACCGAAATTGCGAACGTCCAAGGATTGCTCCTACACTAAAGGCGCCAGCCCTGAAAGCTCTTGCTGGTCCTCATCTCCCACTGGTAACCTCCCAAACGAACCACAAACACTTGGGCTCTGAACTTGTTTAGCCTACTAAAACTTCCAACGTACACAGCCTCTCCTGCTCAATCTGGCCAGAGCTCAACACCGACATTGCGAACGTCCAAGGATTGCTCCTACACTAAAGGTGCCAGCCCTGAAAGCTCTTGCTGGTCCTCATCTCCCACTGGTAACCTCTCAAACGAACCACAAACACTTGGGCTCTGAACTTGTTTAGCCTACTAAAACTTCCAACGTACACAGCCTCTCCTGCTCAATCTGGCCAGAGCTCAACACCGAAATTGCGAACGTCCAAGGATTGCTCCTACACTAAAGGTGCCAGCCCTGAAAGCTCTTGCTGGTCCTCATCTCCCACTGGTAACCTCTCAAACGAACCACAAACACTTGGGCTCTGAACTTGTTTAGCCTACTAAAACTTCCAACGTACACAGCCTCTCCTGCTCAATCTGGCCAGAGCTCAACACCGACATTGCGAACGTCCAAGGATTGCTCCTACACTAAAGGTGCCAGCCCTGAAAGCTCTTGCTGGTCCTCATCTCCCACTGGTAACCTCTCAAACGAACCACAAACACTTGGGCTCTGAACTTGTTTAGCCTACTAAAACTTCCAACGTACACAGCCTCTCCTGCTCAATCTGGCCAGAGCTCAACACCGACATTGCGAACGTCCAGCGATTGCTCCTACACTAAAGGTGCCAGCCCTGAAAGCTCTTGCTGGTCCTCATCTCCCACTGGTAACCTCTCAAACGAACCACAAACACTTGGACTCTGAACTTGTTTAGCCTACTAAAACTTCCAACGTACACAGCCTCTCCTGCTCAATCTGGCCAGAGCTCCACACCGAAATTGTGAACGTCCAGGGATTGCTCCTACACTAAAGGTGCCAGCCCTGAAAGCTCTTGCTGGTCCTCATCTCCCACTGGTAACCTCTCAAACGAACCACAAACACTTGGGCTCTGAACTTGTTTAGCCTACTAAAACTTCCAACGTACACAGCCTCTCCTGCTCAATCTGGCCAGAGCTCCACACCGACATTCTGAACGTCCAGCGATTGCTCCTACACTAAAGGTGCCAGCCCTGAAAGCTCTTGCTGGTCCTCATCTCCCACTGGTAACCTCTCAAACGAACCACAAACACTTGGGCTCTGAACTTGTTTAGCCTACTAAAACTTCCAACGTACACAGCCTCTCCTGCTCAATCTGGCCAGAGCTCAACTCCGAAATTGCGAATGTCCAGCGATTGCTCCTACACTAAAGGTGCCAGCCCTGAAAGCTCTTGCTGGTCCTCATCTCCCACTGGTAACCTCTCAAACGAACCACAAACACTTGGGCTCTGAACTTGTTTAGCCCACTAAAACTTCCAACGTACACAGCCTCTCCTGCTCAATCTGGCCAGAGCTCAACTCTGAAATTGCGAACGTCCAGGGATTGCTCCTACACTAAAGGTGCCAGCCCTGAAAGCTCTTGCTGGTCCTCATCTCCCACTGGTAACCTCTCAAACGAACCACAAACACTTGGGCTCTGAACTTGTTTAGCCTACTAAAACTTCCAACGTACACAGCCTCTCCTGCTCAATCTGGCCAGAGCTCAACTCCGAAATTGCGAACGTCCAGCGATTGCTCCTACACTAAAGGTGCCAGCCCTGAAAGCTCTTGCTGGTCCTCATCTCCCACTGGTAACCTCTCAAACGAACCACAAACACTTGGGCTCTGAACTTGTTTAGCCTACTAAAACTTCCAACGTACACAGCCTCTCCTGCTCAATCTGGCCAGAGCTCAACACCGACATTCTGAACGTCCAGCGATTGCTCCTACACTAAAGGTGCCAGCCCTGAAAGCTCTTGCTGGTCCTCATCTCCCACTGGTAACCTCTCAAACGAACCACAAACACTTGGGCTCTGAACTTGTTTAGCCTACTAAAACTTCCAACGTACACAGCCTCTCCTGCTCAATCTGGCCAGAGCTCAACACCGAAATTGCGAACGTCCAAGGATTGCTCCTACACTAAAGGTGCCAGCCCTGAAAGCTCTTGCTGGTCCTCATCTCCCCACTGGTAACCTCTCAAACGAACCACAAACACTTGGCCTCTGAACTTGTTTAGCCTACTAAAACTTCCAACGTACACAGCCTCTCCTGCTCAATCTGGCCAGAGCTCAACACCGACATTGCGAACGTCCAGCGATTGCTCCTACACTAAAGGTGCCAGCCCTGAAAGCTCTTGCTGGTCCTCATCTCCCACTGGTAACCTCTCAAACGAACCACAAACACTTGGCCTCTGAACTTGTTTAGCCTACTAAAACTTCCAACGTACACAGCCTCTCCTGCTCAATCTGGCCAGAGCTCAACTCCGAAATTGCGAACGTCCAGCGATTGCTCCTACACTAAAGGTGCCAGCCCTGAAAGCTCTTGCTGGTCCTCATCTCCCACTGGTAACCTCTCAAACGAACCACAAACACTTGGGCTCTGAACTTGTTTAGCCTACTAAAACTTCCAACGTACACAGCCTCTCCTGCTCAATCTGGCCAGAGCTCAACACCGACATTGCTGAACGTCCAGGGATTGCTCCTACACTAAAGGTGCCAGCCCTGAAAGCTCTTGCTGGTCCTCATCTCCCACTGGTAACCTCTCAAACGAACCACAAACACTTGGGCTCTGAACTTGTTTAGCCTACTAAAACTTCCAACGTACACAGCCTCTCCTGCTCAATCTGGCCAGAGCTCAACACCGAAATTGCGAACGTCCAAGGATTGCTCCTACACTAAAGGTGCCAGCCCTGAAAGCTCTTGCTGGTCCTCATCTCCCACTGGTAACCTCTCAAACGAACCACAAACACTTGGGCTCTGAACTTGTTTAGCCTACTAAAACTTCCAACGTACACAGCCTCTCCTGCTCAATCTGGCCAGAGCTCAACACCGAAATTGCGAACGTCCAGCGATTGCTCCTACACTAAAGGTGCCAGCCCTGAAAGCTCTTGCTGGTCCTCATCTCCCACTGGTAACCTCTCAAACGAACCACAAACACTTGGGCTCTGAACTTGTTTAGCCCACTAAAACTTCCAACGTACACAGCCTCTCCTGCTCAATCTGGCCAGAGCTCAACACCGAAATTGCGAACGTCCAAGGATTGCTCCTACACTAAAGGTGCCAGCCCTGAAAGCTCTTGCTGGTCCTCATCTCCCACTGGTAACCTCTCAAACGAACCACAAACACTTGGGCTCTGAACTTGTTTAGCCTACTAAAAACTTCCAATGTACACAGCCTCTCCTGCTCAATCTGGCCAGAGCTCAACACCGACATTGCGAACGTCCAGCGATTGCTCCTACACTAAAGGTGCCAGCCCTGAAAGCTCTTGCTGGTCCTCATGTCCCACTGGTAACCTCTCAAACGAACCACAAACACTTGGGCTCTGAACTTGTTTAGCCTACTAAAACTTCCAACGTACACAGCCTCTCCTGCTCAATCTGGCCAGAGCTCAACTCCGAAATTGCGAACGTCCAGCGATTGCTCCTACACTAAAGGTGCCAGCCCTGAAAGCTCTTGCTGGTCCTCATCTCCCACTGGTAACCTCTCAAACGAACCACAAACACTTGGGCTCTGAACTTGTTTAGCCTACTAAAAACTTCCAACGTACACAGCCTCTCCTGCTCAATCTGGCCAGAGCTCAACACCGACATTGTGAACGTCCAGCGATTGCTCCTACACTAAAGGTGCCAGCCCTGAAAGCTCTTGCTGGTCCTCATCTCCCACTGGTAACCTCTCAAACGAACCACAAACACTTGGCCTCTGAACTTGTTTAGCCTACTAAAAACTTCCAACGTACACAGCCTCTCCTGCTCAATCTGGCCAGAGCTCAACACCGAAATTGCGAACGTCCAAGGATTGCTCCTACACTAAAGGTGCCAGCCCTGAAAGCTCTTGCTGGTCCTCATCTCCCACTGGTAACCTCTCAAACGAACCACAAACACTTGGGCTCTGAACTTGTTTAGCCTACTAAAACTTCCAATGTACACAGCCTCTCCTGCTCAATCTGGCCAGAGCTCAACACCGACATTGCGAACGTCCAAGGATTGCTCCTACACTAAAGGTGCCAGCCCTGAAAGCTCTTGCTGGTCCTCATCTCCCACTGGTAACCTCTCAAACGAACCACAAACACTTGGGCTCTGAACTTGTTTAGCCTACTAAAACTTCCAACGTACACAGCCTCTCCTGCTCAATCTGGCCAGAGCTCAACACCGAAATTGCGAACGTCCAAGGATTGCTCCTACACTAAAGGTGCCAGCCCTGAAAGCTCTTGCTGGTCCTCATCTCCCACTGGTAACCTCTCAAACGAACCACAAACACTTGGGCTCTGAACTTGTTTAGCCTACTAAAACTTCCAACGTACACAGCCTCTCCTGCTCAATCTGGCCAGAGCTCAACACCGAAATTGCGAACGTCCAGCGATTGCTCCTACACTAAAGGCGCCAGCCCTGAAAGCTCTTGCTGGTCCTCATCTCCCACTGGTAACCTCCCAAACGAACCACAAACATTTGGGCTCTGAACTTGTTTAGCCTACTAAAACTTCCAACGTACACAGCCTCTCCTGCTCAATCTGGCCAGAGCTCAACACCGACATTGCGAACGTCCAGCGATTGCTCCTACACTAAAGGTGCTAGCCCTGAAAGCTCTTGCTGGTCCTCATCTCCCACTGGTAACCTCTCAAACGAACCACAAACACTTGGGCTCTGAACTTGTTTAGCCTACTAAAACTTCCAACGTACACAGCCTCTCCTGCTCAATCTGGCCAGAGCTCCACACCGAAATTGTGAACGTCCAGCGATTGCTCCTACACTAAAGGTGCCAGCCCTGAAAGCTCTTGCTGGTCCTCATCTCCCACTGGTAACCTCTCAAACGAACCACAAACACTTGGGCTCTGAACTTGTTTAGCCTACTAAAACTTCCAACGTACACAGCCTCTCCTGCTCAATCTGGCCAGAGCTCCACACCGAAATTGTGAATGTCCAGGGATTGCTCCTACACTAAAGGTGCCAGCCCTGAAAGCTCTTGCTGGTCCTCATCTCCCACTGGTAACCTCTCAAACGAACCACAAACACTTGGGCTCTGAACTTGTTTAGCCTACTAAAACTTCCAACGTACACAGCCTCTCCTGCTCAATCTGGCCAGAGCTCCACACCGAAATTGTGAACGTCCAGGGATTGCTCCTACACTAAAGGTGCCAGCCCTGAAAGCTCTTGCTGGTCCTCATCTCCCACTGGTAACCTCTCAAACGAACCACAAACACTTGGGCTCTGAACTTGTTTAGCCTACTAAAACTTCCAACGTACACAGCCTCTCCTGCTCAATCTGGCCAGAGCTCCACACCGAAATTGTGAATGTCCAGGGATTGCTCCTACACTAAAGGTGCCAGCCCTGAAAGCTCTTGCTGGTCCTCATCTCCCACTGGTAACCTCTCAAACGAACCACAAACACTTGGGCTCTGAACTTGTTTAGCCTACTAAAACTTCCAACGTACACAGCCTCTCCTGCTCAATCTGGCCAGAGCTCAACACCGAAATTGCGAACGTCCAGCGATTGCTCCTACACTAAAGGTGCCAGCCCTGAAAGCTCTTGCTGGTCCTCATCTCCCACTGGTAACCTCTCAAATGAACCACAAACACTTGGCCTCTGAACTTGTTTAGCCTACTAAAACTTCCAACGTACACAGCCTCTCCTGCTCAATCTGGCCAGAGCTCAACACCGACATTGCGAACGTCCAGGGATTGCTCCTACACTAAAGGTGCCAGCCCTGAAAGCTCTTGCTGGTCCTCATCTCCCACTGGGAACCTCTCAAACGAACCACAAACACTTGGGCTCTGAACTTGTTTAGCCCACTAAAACTTCCAACGTACACAGCCTCTCCTGCTCAGTCTGGCCAGAGCTCAACACCGAAATTGCGAACGTCCAGGGATTGCTCCTACACTAAAGGTGCCAGCCCTGAAAGCTCTTGCTGGTCCTCATCTCCCACTGGTAACCTCTCAAACGAACCACAAACACTTGGGCTCTGAACTTGTTTAGCCTACTAAAACTTCCAACGTACACAGCCTCTCCTGCTCAATCTGGCCAGAGCTCAACACCGACATTGCGAACGTCCAAGGATTGCTCCTACACTAAAGGTGCCAGCCCTGAAAGCTCTTGCTGGTCCTCATCTCCCACTGGTAACCTCTCAAACGAACCACAAACACTTGGGCTCTGAACTTGTTTAGCCTACTAAAACTTCCAACGTACACAGCCTCTCCTGCTCAATCTGGCCAGAGCTCAACACCGACATTGCGAACGTCCAGCGATTGCTCCTACACTAAAGGTGCCAGCCCTGAAAGCTCTTGCTGGTCCTCATCTCCCACTGGTAACCTCTCAAACGAACCACAAACACTTGGGCTCTGAACTTGTTTAGCCTACTAAAACTTCCAACGTACACAGCCTCTCCTGCTCAATCTGGCCAGAGCTCAACACCGACATTGCGAACGTCCAGCGATTGCTCCTACACTAAAGGTGCCAGCCCTGAAAGCTCTTGCTGGTCCTCATCTCCCACTGGTAACCTCTCAAACGAACCACAAACACTTGGGCTCTGAACTTGTTTAGCCTACTAAAACTTCCAACGTACACAGCCTCTCCTGCTCAATCTGGCCAGAGCTCAACACCGACATTGCGAACGTCCAGCGATTGCTCCTACACTAAAGGTGCCAGCCCTGAAAGCTCTTGCTGGTCCTCATCTCCCACTGGTAACCTCTCAAACGAACCACAAACACTTGGGCTCTGAACTTGTTTAGCCTACTAAAACTTCCAACGTACACAGCCTCTCCTGCTCAATCTGGCCAGAGCTCAACACCGAAATTGCGAACGTCCAGCGATTGCTCCTACACTAAAGGTGCCAGCCCTGAAAGCTCTTGCTGGTTCTCATCTCCCACTGGTAACCTCTCAAACGAACCACAAACACTTGGCCTCTGAACTTGTTTAGCCTACTAAAACTTCCAACGTACACAGCCTCTCCTGCTCAATCTGGCCAGAGCTCAACACCAAATTGCGAACGTCCAGCGATTGCTCCTACACTAAAGGTGCCAGCCCTGAAAGCTCTTGCTGGTTCTCATCTCCCACTGGTAACCTCTCAAACGAACCACAAACACTTGGCCTCTGAACTTGTTTAGCCTACTAAAACTTCCAACGTACACAGCCTCTCCTGCTCAATCTGGCCAGAGCTCAACACCAAATTGCGAACGTCCAAGGATTGCTCCTACACTAAAGGTGCCAGCCCTGAAAGCTCTTGCTGGTCCTCATCTCCCACTGGTAACCTCTCAAACGAACCACAAACACTTGGGCTCTGAACTTGTTTAGCCTACTAAAACTTCCAATGTACACAGCCTCTCCTGCTCAATCTGGCCAGAGCTCAACACCGACATTGCGAACGTCCAGGGATTGCTCCTACACTAAAGGTGCCAGCCCTGAAAGCTCTTGCTGGTCCTCATCTCCCACTGGTAACCTCTCAAACGAACCACAAACACTTGGGCTCTGAACTTGTTTAGCCCACTAAAACTTCCAACGTACACAGCCTCTCCTGGTCAATCTGGCCAGAGCTCAACTCCGAAATTGCGAACGTCCAGGGATTGCTCCTACACTAAAGGTGCCAGCCCTGAAAGCTCTTGCTGGTCCTCATCTCCCACTGGTAACCTCTCAAACGAACCACAAACACTTGGGCTCTGAACTTGTTTAGCCTACTAAAACTTCCAACGTACACAGCCTCTCCTGCTCAATCTGGCCAGAGCTCAACTCCGAAATTGCGAACGTCCAAGGATTGCTCCTACACTAAAGGTGCCAGCCCTGAAAGCTCTTGCTGGTCCTCATCTCCCACTGGTAACCTCTCAAACGAACCACAAACACTTGGGCTCTGAACTTGTTTAGCCTACTAAAACTTCCAACGTACACAGCCTCTCCTGCTCAATCTGGCCAGAGCTCAACTCCGACATTGCGAACGTCCAGCGATTGCTCCTACACTAAAGGTGCCAGCCCTGAAAGCTCTTGCTGGTCCTCATCTCCCACTGGTAACCTCTCAAACGAACCACAAACACTTGGCCTCTGAACTTGTTTAGCCTACTAAAACTTCCAACATACAGAGCCTCTCCTGCTCAATCTGGCCAGAGCTCAACACCGACATTGTGAACGTCCAGCGATTGCTCCTACACTAAAGGTGCCAGCCCTGAAAGCTCTTGCTGGTCCTCATCTCCCACTGGTAACCTCTCAAACGAACCACAAACACTTGGGCTCTGAACTTGTTTAGCCTACTAAAACTTCCAACGTACACAGCCTCTCCTGCTCAATCTGGCCAGAGCTCAACACCGAAATTGCGAACGTCCAAGGATTGCTCCTACACTAAAGGTGCCAGCCCTGAAAGCTCTTGCTGGTCCTCATCTCCCACTGGTAACCTCTCAAACGAACCACAAACACTTGGGCTCTGAACTTGTTTAGCCTACTAAAACTTCCAATGTACACAGCCTCTCCTGCTCAATCTGGCCAGAGCTCAACACCGAAATTGCGAACGTCCAGGGATTGCTCCTACACTAAAGGTGCCAGCCCTGAAAGCTCTTGCTGGTCCTCATCTCCCACTGGTAACCTCTCAAACGAACCACAAACACTTGGGCTCTGAACTTGTTTAGCCCACTAAAACTTCCAACGTACACAGCCTCTCCTGCTCAATCTGGCCAGAGCTCAACACCGAAATTGCGAACGTCCAGGGATTGCTCCTACACTAAAGGTGCCAGCCCTGAAAGCTCTTGCTGGTCCTCATCTCCCACTGGTAACCTCTCAAACGAACCACAAACACTTGGGCTCTGAACTTGTTTAGCCTACTAAAACTTCCAACGTACACAGCCTCTCCTGCTCAATCTGGCCAGAGCTCAACTCCGAAATTGCGAACGTCCAAGGATTGCTCCTACACTAAAGGTGCCAGCCCTGAAAGCTCTTGCTGGTCCTCATCTCCCACTGGTAACCTCTCAAACGAACCACAAACACTTGGGCTCTGAACTTGTTTAGCCTACTAAAACTTCCAACGTACACAGCCTCTCCTGCTCAATCTGGCCAGAGCTCAACTCCGACATTGCGAACGTCCAGCGATTGCTCCTACACTAAAGGTGCCAGCCCTGAAAGCTCTTGCTGGTCCTCATCTCCCACTGGTAACCTCTCAAACGAACCACAAACACTTGGGCTCTGAACTTGTTTAGCCTACTAAAACTTCCAACATACACAGCCTCTCCTGCTCAATCTGGCCAGAGCTCAACACCGACATTGTGAACGTCCAGCGATTGCTCCTACACTAAAGGTGCCAGCCCTGAAAGCTCTTGCTGGTCCTCATCTCCCACTGGTAACCTCTCAAACGAACCACAAACACTTGGGCTCTGAACTTGTTTAGCCTACTAAAACTTCCAACGTACACAGCCTCTCCTGCTCAATCTGGCCAGAGCTCAACACCGAAATTGCGAACGTCCAAGGATTGCTCCTACACTAAAGGTGCCAGCCCTGAAAGCTCTTGCTGGTCCTCATCTCCCACTGGTAACCTCTCAAACGAACCACAAACACTTGGGCTCTGAACTTGTTTAGCCTACTAAAACTTCCAATGTACACAGCCTCTCCTGCTCAATCTGGCCAGAGCTCCACACCGAAATTGCGAACGTCCAGCGATTGCTCCTACACTAAAGGTGCCAGCCCTGAAAGCTCTTGCTGGTCCTCATCTCCCACTGGTAACCTCTCAAACGAACCACAAACACTTGGGCTCTGAACTTGTTTAGCCTACTAAAACTTCCAACGTACACAGCCTCTCCTGCTCAATCTGGCCAGAGCTCAGCACCGAAATTGCGAACGTCCAAGGATTGCTCCTACACTAAAGGTGCCAGCCCTGAAAGCTCTTGCTGGTCCTCATCTCCCACTGGTAACCTCTCAAACGAACCACAAACACTTGGGCTCTGAACTTGTTTAGCCTACTAAAACTTCCAATGTACACAGCCTCTCCTGCTCAATCTGGCCAGAGCTCAACACCGACATTGCGAACGTCCAAGGATTGCTCCTACACTAAAGGTGCCAGCCCTGAAAGCTCTTGCTGGTCCTCATCTCCCACTGGTAACCTCTCAAACGAACCACAAACACTTGGGCTCTGAACTTGTTTAGCCTACTAAAACTTCCAACGTACACAGCCTCTCCTGCTCAATCTGGGCAGAGCTCAACTCCGAAATTGCGAACGTCCAGCGATTGCTCCTACACTAAAGGTGCCAGCCCTGAAAGCTCTTGCTGGTCCTCATCTCCCACTGGTAACCTCTCAAACGAACCACAAACACTTGGGCTCTGAACTTGTTTAGCCTACTAAAACTTCCAACGTACACAGCCTCTCCTGCTCAATCTGGCCAGAGCTCAACACCGACATTGCGAACGTCCAAGGATTGCTCCTACACTAAAGGTGCCAGCCCTGAAAGCTCTTGCTGGTCCTCATCTCCCACTGGTAACCTCTCAAACGAACCACAAACACTTGGCCTCTGAACTTGTTTAGCCTACTAAAACTTCCAACGTACACAGCCTCTCCTGCTCAATCTGGCCAGAGCTCAACACCGACATTGCGAACGTCCAGCGATTGCTCCTACACTAAAGGTGCCAGCCCTGAAAGCTCTTGCTGGTCCTCATCTCCCACTGGTAACCTCTCAAACGAACCACAAACACTTGGGCTCTGAACTTGTTTAGCCTACTAAAACTTCCAACGTACACAGCCTCTCCTGCTCAATCTGGCCAGAGCTCCACACCGAAATTGTGAACGTCCAGGGATTGCTCCTACACTAAAGGTGCCAGCCCTGAAAGCTCTTGCTGGTCCTCATCTCCCACTGGTAACCTCTCAAACGAACCACAAACACTTGGGCTCTGAACTTGTTTAGCCTACTAAAACTTCCAACGTACACAGCCTCTCCTGCTCAATCTGGCCAGAGCTCAACACCGAAATTGTGAACGTCCAGGGATTGCTCCTACACTAAAGGTGCCAGCCCTGAAAGCTCTTGCTGGTCCTCATCTCCCACTGGTAACCTCTCAAACGAACCACAAACACTTGGGCTCTGAACTTGTTTAGCCTACTAAAACTTCCAACGTACACAGCCTCTCCTGGTCAATCTGGCCAAAATTCAACACCGACATTGCGAACGTCCAGGGATTGCTCCTACACTAAAGGTGCCAGCCCTGAAAGCTCTTGCTGGTCCTCATCTCCCACTGGTAACCTCTCAAACGAACCACAAACACTTGGGCTCTGAACTTGTTTAGCCCACTAAAACTTCCAACGTACACAGCCTCTCCTGCTCAATCTGGCCAGAGCTCAACTCCGAAATTGCGAATGTCCAGGGATTGCTCCTACACTAAAGGTGCCAGCCCTGAAAGCTCTTGCTGGTCCTCATCTCCCACTGGTAACCTCTCAAACGAACCACAAACACTTGGGCTCTGAACTTGTTTAGCCTACTAAAACTTCCAACGTACACAGCCTCTCCTGCTCAATCTGGCCAGAGCTCAACTCCGAAATTGAGAACGTCCAGCGATTGCTCCTACACTAAAGGTGCCAGCCCTGAAAGCTCTTGCTGGTCCTCATCTCCCACTGGTAACCTCTCAAACGAACCACAAACACTTGGGCTCTGAACTTGTTTAGCCTACTAAAACTTCCAACGTACACAGCCTCTCCTG
The DNA here is from genome assembly GCF_030936135.1 of Gavia stellata. NCBI lineage: Eukaryota > Metazoa > Chordata > Aves > Gaviiformes > Gaviidae > Gavia > Gavia stellata. The sequence goes on along the minus strand of NW_026777313.1, from coordinate 11,818 downwards.
CTCAATCTGGCCAGAGCTCAACACCGAAATTGCGAACGTCCAAGGATTGCTCCTACACTAAAGGTGCCAGCCCTGAAAGCTCTTGCTGGTCCTCATCTCCCACTGGTAACCTCTCAAACGAACCACAAACACTTGGGCTCTGAACTTGTTTAGCCCACTAAAACTTCCAATGTACACAGCCTCTCCTGCTCAATCTGGCCAGAGCTCAACACCGACATTGCGAACGTCCAAGGATTGCTCCTACACTAAAGGTGCCAGCCCTGAAAGCTCTTGCTGGTCCTCATCTCCCACTGGTAACCTCTCAAACGAACCACAAACACTTGGGCTCTGAACTTGTTTAGCCTACTAAAACTTCCAACGTACACAGCCTCTCCTGCTCAATCTGGCCAGAGCTCAACACCGACATTGTGAACGTCCAAGGATTGCTCCTACACTAAAGGTGCCAGCCCTGAAAGCTCTTGCTGGTCCTCATCTCCCACTGGTAACCTCTCAAACGAACCACAAACACTTGGGCTCTGAACTTGTTTAGCCTACTAAAACTTCCAACGTACACAGCCTCTCCTGCTCAATCTGCCCAGAGCTCAACACCGACATTGCGAACGTCCAGCGATTGCTCCTACACTAAAGGTGCCAGCCCTGAAAGCTCTTGCTGGTCCTCATCTCCCACTGGTAACCTCTCAAACGAACCACAAACACTTGGGCTCTGAACTTGTTTAGCCTACTAAAACTTCCAACGTACACAGCCTCTCCTGCTCAATCTGGCCAGAGCTCCACACCGAAATTGTGAACGTCCAGGGATTGCTCCTACACTAAAGGTGCCAGCCCTGAAAGCTCTTGCTGGTCCTCATCTCCCACTGGTAACCTCTCAAACGAACCACAAACACTTGGGCTCTGAACTTGTTTAGCCTACTAAAACTTCCAACGTACACAGCCTCTCCTGCTCAATCTGGCCAGAGCTCAACACCGAAATTGCGAACGTCCAGGGATTGCTCCTACACTAAAGGTGCCAGCCCTGAAAGCTCTTGCTGGTCCTCATCTCCCACTGGTAACCTCTCAAACGAACCACAAACACTTGGCCTCTGAACTTGTTTAGCCTACTAAAACTTCCAACGTACACAGCCTCTCCTGCTCAATCTGGCCAGAGCTCAACACCGACATTGCGAACGTCCAAGGATTGCTCCTACACTAAAGGTGCCAGCCCTGAAAGCTCTTGCTGGTCCTCATCTCCCACTGGTAACCTCTCAAACGAACCACAAACACTTGGGCTCTGAACTTGTTTAGCCTACTAAAACTTCCAACGTACACAGCCTCTCCTGCTAAATCTGGCCAGAGCTCAACTCCGAAATTGCGAACGTCCAGGGATTGCTCCTACACTAAAGGTGCCAGCCCTGAAAGCTCTTGCTGGTCCTCATCTCCCACTGGTAACCTCTCAAACGAACCACAAACACTTGGCCTCTGAACTTGTTTAGCCTACTTACTTAAACTTCCAACGTACACAGCCTCTCCTGCTGAATCTGGCCAGAGCTCCACACCGAAATTGTGAACGTCCAGGGATTATTCCTACACTAAAGGTGCCAGCCCTGAAAGCTCTTGCTGGTCCTCATCTCCCACTGGTAACCTCTCAAACGAACCACAAACACTTGGGCTCTGAACTTGTTTAGCCTACTAAAACTTCCAACGTACACAGCCTCTCCTGCTCAATCTGGCCAGAGCTCAACTCCGAAATTGAGAACGTCCAGCGATTGCTCCTACACTAAAGGTGCCAGCCCTGAAAGCTCTTGCTGGTCCTCATCTCCCACTGGTAACCTCTCAAACGAACCACAAACACTTGGGCTCTGAACTTGTTTAGCCTACTAAAACTTCCAACGTACACAGCCTCTCCTGCTCAATCTGGCCAGAGCTCAACACCGAAATTGCGAACGTCCAAGGATTGCTCCTACACTAAAGGTGCCAGCCCTGAAAGCTCTTGCTGGTCCTCATCTCCCACTGGTAACCTCTCAAACGAACCACAAACACTTGGGCTCTGAACTTGTTTAGCCTACTAAAACTTCCAACGTACACAGCCTCTCCTGCTCAATCTGGCCAGAGCTCCACACCGACATTGTGTATGTCCAGCGATTGCTCCTACACTAAAGGTGCTAGCCCTGAAAGCTCTTGCTGGTCCTCATCTCCCACTGGTAACCTCTCAAACGAACCACAAACACTTGGGCTCTGAACTTGTTTAGCCCACTAAAACTTCCAACGTACACAGCCTCTCCTGCTCAATCTGGCCAGAGCTCAACTCTGAAATTGCGAACGTCCAGGGATTGCTCCTACACTAAAGGTGCCAGCCCTGAAAGCTCTTGCTGGTCCTCATCTCCCACTGGTAACCTCTCAAACGAACCACAAACACTTGGCCTCTGAACTTGTTTAGCCTACTAAAACTTCCAACGTACACAGCCTCTCCTGCTCAATCTGGCCAGAGCTCAACTCCGAAATTGCGAACGTCCAGCGATTGCTCCTACACTAAAGGTGCCAGCCCTGAAAGCTCTTGCTGGTCCTCATCTCCCACTGGGAACCTCTCAAACGAACCACAAACACTTGGGCTCTGAACTTGTTTAGCCTACTAAAACTTCCAACGTACACAGCCTCTCCTGGTCAATCTGGCCAGAGCTCAACACCGACATTCTGAACGTCCAGCGATTGCTCCTACACTAAAGGTGCCAGCCCTGAAAGCTCTTGCTGGTCCTCATCTCCCACTGGTAACCTCTCAAACGAACCACAAACACTTGGGCTCTGAACTTGTTTAGCCTACTAAAACTTCCAACGTACACAGCCTCTCCTGCTCAATCTGGCCAGAGCTCAGCACCGAAATTGCGAACGTCCAAGGATTGCTCCTACACTAAAGGTGCCAGCCCTGAAAGCTCTTGCTGGTCCTCATCTCCCACTGGTAACCTCTCAAACGAACCACAAACACTTGGGCTCTGAACTTGTTTAGCCTACTAAAACTTCCAACGTACACAGCCTCTCCTGCTCAATCTGGCCAGAGCTCAACACCGACATTGCGAACGTCCAAGGATTGCTCCTACACTAAAGGTGCCAGCCCTGAAAGCTCTTGCTGGTCCTCATCTCCCACTGGTAACCTCTCAAACGAACCACAAACACTTGGCCTCTGAACTTGTTTAGCCTACTAAAACTTCCAACGTACACAGCCTCTCCTGCTCAATCTGGCCAGAGCTCAACACCGAAATTGCGAACGTCCAGCGATTGCTCCTACACTAAAGGTGCCAGCCCTGAAAGCTCTTGCTGGTCCTCATCTCCCACTGGTAACCTCTCAAACGAACCACAAACACTTGGGCTCTGAACTTGTTTAGCCTACTAAAACTTCCAACGTACACAGCCTCTCCTGCTCAATCTGGCCAGAGCTCAACACCGACATTGCGAACGTCCAGCGATTGCTCCTACACTAAAGGTGCCAGCCCTGAAAGCTCTTGCTGGTCCTCATCTCCCACTGGTAACCTCTCAAACGAACCACAAACACTTGGGCTCTGAACTTGTTTAGCCTACTAAAACTTCCAACGTACACAGCCTCTCCTGCTCAATCTGGCCAGAGCTCAACTCCGAAATTGCGAACGTCCAGCGATTGCTCCTACACTAAAGGTGCCAGCCCTGAAAGCTCTTGCTGGTCCTCATCTCCCACTGGTAACCTCTCAAACGAACCACAAACACTTGGGCTCTGAACTTGTTTAGCCTACTAAAACTTCCAACGTACACAGCCTCTCCTGCTCAATCTGGCCAGAGCTCAACACCGACATTCTGAACGTCCAGCGATTGCTCCTACACTAAAGGTGCCAGCCCTGAAAGCTCTTGCTGGTCCTCATCTCCCACTGGTAACCTCTCAAACGAACCACAAACACTTGGGCTCTGAACTTGTTTAGCCTACTAAAACTTCCAACGTACACAGCCTCTCCTGCTCAATCTGGCCAGAGCTCAACACCGAAATTGCGAACGTCCAAGGATTGCTCCTACACTAAAGGTGCCAGCCCTGAAAGCTCTTGCTGGTCCTCATCTCCCACTGGTAACCTCTCAAACGAACCACAAACACTTGGGCTCTGAACTTGTTTAGCCTACTAAAACTTCCAATGTACACAGCCTCTCCTGCTCAATCTGGCCAGAGCTCAACACCGACATTGCGAACGTCCAGCGATTGCTCCTACACTAAAGGTGCCAGCCCTGAAAGCTCTTGCTGGTCCTCATCTCCCACTGGTAACCTCTCAAACGAACCACAAACACTTGGGCTCTGAACTTGTTTAGCCTACTAAAACTTCCAACGTACACAGCCTCTCCTGCTCAATCTGGCCAGAGCTCAACACCGACATTGTGAACGTCCAGCGATTGCTCCTACACTAAAGGTGCCAGCCCTGAAAGCTCTTGCTGGTCCTCATCTCCCACTGGTAACCTCTCAAACGAACCACAAACACTTGGGCTCTGAACTTGTTTAGCCTACTAAAACTTCCAACGTACACAGCCTCTCCTGCTCAATCTGGCCAGAGCTCAACACCGAAATTGCGAACGTCCAAGGATTGCTCCTACACTAAAGGTGCCAGCCCTGAAAGCTCTTGCTGGTCCTCATCTCCCACTGGTAACCTCTCAAACGAACCACAAACACTTGGGCTCTGAACTTGTTTAGCCTACTAAAACTTCCAATGTACACAGCCTCTCCTGCTCAATCTGGCCAGAGCTCAACACCGAAATTGCGAACGTCCAAGGATTGCTCCTACACTAAAGGTGCCAGCCCTGAAAGCTCTTGCTGGTCCTCATCTCCCACTGGTAACCTCTCAAACGAACCACAAACACTTGGGCTCTGAACTTGTTTAGCCTACTAAAACTTCCAACGTACACAGCCTCTCCTGCTCAATCTGGCCAGAGCTCAACTCCGAAATTGCGAACGTCCAGCGATTGCTCCTACACTAAAGGTGCCAGCCCTGAAAGCTCTTGCTGGTCCTCATCTCCCACTGGTAACCTCTCAAACGAACCACAAACACTTGGGCTCTGAACTTGTTTAGCCTACTAAAACTTCCAACGTACACAGCCTCTCCTGCTCAATCTGGCCAGAGCTCAACACCGACATTGCGAACGTCCAAGGATTGCTCCTACACTAAAGGTGCCAGCCCTGAAAGCTCTTGCTGGTCCTCATCTCCCACTGGTAACCTCTCAAACGAACCACAAACACTTGGCCTCTGAACTTGTTTAGCCTACTAAAACTTCCAACGTACACAGCCTCTCCTGCTCAATCTGGCCAGAGCTCCACACCGAAATTGTGAACGTGCAGGGATTATTCCTACACTAAAGGTGCCAGCCCTGAAAGCTCTTGCTGGTCCTCATCTCCCACTGGTAACCTCTCAAACGAACCACAAACACTTGGGCTCTGAACTTGTTTAGCCTACTAAAACTTCCAACGTACACAGCCTCTCCTGCTCAATCTGGCCAGAGCTCAACTCCGAAATTGAGAACGTCCAGCGATTGCTCCTACACTAAAGGTGCCAGCCCTGAAAGCTCTTGCTGGTCCTCATCTCCCACTGGTAACCTCTCAAACGAACCACAAACACTTGGGCTCTGAACTTGTTTAGCCTACTAAAACTTCCAACGTACACAGCCTCTCCTGCTCAATCTGGCCAGAGCTCAACACCGAAATTGCGAACGTCCAAGGATTGCTCCTACACTAAAGGTGCCAGCCCTGAAAGCTCTTGCTGGTCCTCATCTCCCACTGGTAACCTCTCAAACGAACCACAAACACTTGGCCTCTGAACTTGTTTAGCCTACTAAAACTTCCAACGTACACAGCCTCTCCTGCTCAATCTGGCCAGAGCTCAACACCGACATTGCGAACGTCCAAGGATTGCTCCTACACTAAAGGTGCCAGCCCTGAAAGCTCTTGCTGGTCCTCATCTCCCACTGGTAACCTCTCAAACGAACCACAAACACTTGGGCTCTGAACTTGTTTAGCCTACTAAAACTTCCAACGTACACAGCCTCTCCTGCTCAATCTGGCCAGAGCTCAACACCGACATTGCGAACGTCCAGCGATTGCTCCTACACTAAAGGTGCCAGCCCTGAAAGCTCTTGCTGGTCCTCATCTCCCACTGGTAACCTCTCAAACGAACCACAAACACTTGGGCTCTGAACTTGTTTAGCCTACTAAAACTTCCAACGTACACAGCCTCTCCTGCTCAATCTGGCCAGAGCTCAACACCGACATTGTGAACGTCCAGCGATTGCTCCTACACTAAAGGTGCCAGCCCTGAAAGCTCTTGCTGGTCCTCATCTCCCACTGGTAACCTCTCAAACGAACCACAAACACTTGGGCTCTGAACTTGTTTAGCCTACTAAAACTTCCAACGTACACAGCCTCTCCTGCTCAATCTGGCCAGAGCTCAACACCGAAATTGCGAACGTCCAAGGATTGCTCCTACACTAAAGGTGCCAGCCCTGAAAGCTCTTGCTGGTCCTCATCTCCCACTGGTAACCTCTCAAACGAACCACAAACACTTGGGCTCTGAACTTGTTTAGCCTACTAAAACTTCCAATGTACACAGCCTCTCCTGCTCAATCTGGCCAGAGCTCAACACCGAAATTGCGAACGTCCAAGGATTGCTCCTACACTAAAGGTGCCAGCCCTGAAAGCTCTTGCTGGTCCTCATCTCCCACTGGTAACCTCTCAAACGAACCACAAACACTTGGGCTCTGAACTTGTTTAGCCTACTAAAACTTCCAACGTACACAGCCTCTCCTGCTCAATCTGGCCAGAGCTCAACTCCGAAATTGCGAACGTCCAGCGATTGCTCCTACACTAAAGGTGCCAGCCCTGAAAGCTCTTGCTGGTCCTCATCTCCCACTGGTAACCTCTCAAACGAACCACAAACACTTGGGCTCTGAACTTGTTTAGCCTACTAAAACTTCCAACGTACACAGCCTCTCCTGCTCAATCTGGCCAGAGCTCAACACCGACATTGCGAACGTCCAAGGATTGCTCCTACACTAAAGGTGCCAGCCCTGAAAGCTCTTGCTGGTCCTCATCTCCCACTGGTAACCTCTCAAACGAACCACAAACACTTGGCCTCTGAACTTGTTTAGCCTACTAAAACTTCCAACGTACACAGCCTCTCCTGCTCAATCTGGCCAGAGCTCCACACCGAAATTGTGAACGTGCAGGGATTATTCCTACACTAAAGGTGCCAGCCCTGAAAGCTCTTGCTGGTCCTCATCTCCCACTGGTAACCTCTCAAACGAACCACAAACACTTGGGCTCTGAACTTGTTTAGCCTACTAAAACTTCCAACGTACACAGCCTCTCCTGCTCAATCTGGCCAGAGCTCAACTCCGAAATTGAGAACGTCCAGCGATTGCTCCTACACTAAAGGTGCCAGCCCTGAAAGCTCTTGCTGGTCCTCATCTCCCACTGGTAACCTCTCAAACGAACCACAAACACTTGGGCTCTGAACTTGTTTAGCCTACTAAAACTTCCAACGTTACACAGCCTCTCCTGCTCAATCTGGCCAGAGCTCAACACCGAAATTGCGAACGTCCAAGGATTGCTCCTACACTAAAGGTGCCAGCCCTGAAAGCTCTTGCTGGTCCTCATCTCCCACTGGTAACCTCTCAAACGAACCACAAACACTTGGCCTCTGAACTTGTTTAGCCTACTAAAACTTCCAACGTACACAGCCTCTCCTGCTCAATCTGGCCAGAGCTCAACACCGAAATTGCGAACGTCCAAGGATTGCTCCTACACTAAAGGTGCCAGCCCTGAAAGCTCTTGCTGGTCCTCATCTCCCACTGGTAACCTCTCAAACGAACCACAAACACTTGGGCTCTGAACTTGTTTAGCCTACTAAAACTTCCAACGTACACAGCCTCTCCTGCTCAATCTGGCCAGAGCTCAACACCGACATTGCGAACGTCCAGCGATTGCTCCTACACTAAAGGTGCCAGCCCTGAAAGCTCTTGCTGGTCCTCATCTCCCACTGGTAACCTCTCAAACGAACCACAAACACTTGGCCTCTGAACTTGTTTAGCCTACTAAAACTTCCAACGTACACAGCCTCTCCTGCTCAATCTGGCCAGAGCTCCACACCGACATTGTGAATGTCCAGCGATTGCTCCTACACTAAAGGTGCTAGCCCTGAAAGCTCTTGCTGGTCCTCATCTCCCACTGGTAACCTCTCAAACGAACCACAAACACTTGGGCTCTGAACTTGTTTAGCCTACTAAAACTTCCAACGTACACAGCCTCTCCTGCTCAATCTGGCCAGAGCTCAACACCGAAATTGCGAACGTCCAGGGATTGCTCCTACACTAAAGGTGCCAGCCCTGAAAGCTCTTGCTGGTCCTCATCTCCCACTGGTAACCTCTCAAACGAACCACAAACACTTGGGCTCTGAACTTGTTTAGCCTACTAAAACTTCCAACGTACACAGCCTCTCCTGCTCAATCTGGCCAGAGCTCAACACCGACATTGCGAACGTCCAGCGATTGCTCCTACACTAAAGGTGCCAGCCCTGAAAGCTCTTGCTGGTCCTCATCTCCCACTGGTAACCTCTCAAACGAACCACAAACACTTGGGCTCTGAACTTGTTTAGCCTACTAAAACTTCCAACGTACACAGCCTCTCCTGCTCAATCTGGCCAGAGCTCAACTCCGAAATTGCGAACGTCCAGCGATTGCTCCTACACTAAAGGTGCCAGCCCTGAAAGCTCTTGCTGGTCCTCATCTCCCACTGGTAACCTCTCAAACGAACCACAAACACTTGGGCTCTGAACTTGTTTAGCCTACTAAAACTTCCAACGTACACAGCCTCTCCTGCTCAATCTGGCCAGAGCTCAACACCGACATTCTGAACGTCCAGCGATTGCTCCTACACTAAAGGTGCCAGCCCTGAAAGCTCTTGCTGGTCCTCATCTCCCACTGGTAACCTCTCAAACGAACCACAAACACTTGGCCTCTGAACTTGTTTAGCCTACTAAAACTTCCAACGTACACAGCCTCTCCTGCTCAATCTGGCCAGAGCTCAACACCGAAATTGCGAACGTCCAAGGATTGCTCCTACACTAAAGGTGCCAGCCCTGAAAGCTCTTGCTGGTCCTCATCTCCCACTGGTAACCTCTCAAACGAACCACAAACACTTGGGCTCTGAACTTGTTTAGCCTACTAAAACTTCCAATGTACACAGCCTCTCCTGCTCAATCTGGCCAGAGCTCAACACCGACATTGCGAACGTCCAGCGATTGCTCCTACACTAAAGGTGCCAGCCCTGAAAGCTCTTGCTGGTCCTCGTCTCCCACTGGTAACCTCTCAAACGAACCACAAACACTTGGGCTCTGAACTTGTTTAGCCTACTAAAACTTCCAACGTACACAGCCTCTCCTGCTCAATCTGGCCAGAGCTCAACACCGACATTGTGAACGTCCAGCGATTGCTCCTACACTAAAGGTGCCAGCCCTGAAAGCTCTTGCTGGTCCTCATCTCCCACTGGTAACCTCTCAAACGAACCACAAACACTTGGGCTCTGAACTTGTTTAGCCTACTAAAACTTCCAACGTACACAGCCTCTCCTGCTCAATCTGGCCAGAGCTCAACACCGAAATTGCGAACGTCCAAGGATTGCTCCTACACTAAAGGTGCCAGCCCTGAAAGCTCTTGCTGGGTCCTCATCTCCCACTGGTAACCTCTCAAACGAACCACAAACACTTGGGCTCTGAACTTGTTTAGCCTACTAAAACTTCCAATGTACACAGCCTCTCCTGCTCAATCTGGCCAGAGCTCAACACCGAAATTGCGAACGTCCAAGGATTGCTCCTACACTAAAGGTGCCAGCCCTGAAAGCTCTTGCTGGTCCTCATCTCCCACTGGTAACCTCTCAAACGAACCACAAACACTTGGGCTCTGAACTTGTTTAGCCTACTAAAACTTCCAACGTACACAGCCTCTCCTGCTCAATCTGGCCAGAGCTCAACTCCGAAATTGCGAACGTCCAGCGATTGCTCCTACACTAAAGGTGCCAGCCCTGAAAGCTCTTGCTGGTCCTCATCTCCCACTGGTAACCTCTCAAACGAACCACAAACACTTGGGCTCTGAACTTGTTTAGCCTACTAAAACTTCCAACGTACACAGCCTCTCCTGCTCAATCTGGCCAGAGCTCAACACCGACATTGCGAACGTCCAAGGATTGCTCCTACACTAAAGGTGCCAGCCCTGAAAGCTCTTGCTGGTCCTCATCTCCCACTGGTAACCTCTCAAACGAACCACAAACACTTGGCCTCTGAACTTGTTTAGCCTACTAAAACTTCCAACGTACACAGCCTCTCCTGCTCAATCTGGCCAGAGCTCAACACCGACATTGCGAACGTCCAGCGATTGCTCCTACACTAAAGGTGCCAGCCCTGAAAGCTCTTGCTGGTCCTCATCTCCCACTGGTAACCTCTCAAACGAACCACAAACACTTGGGCCTCTGAACTTGTTTAGCCTACTAAAACTTCCAACGTACACAGCCTCTCCTGCTCAATCTGGCCAGAGCTCAACACCGACATTGCGAACGTCCAGCGATTGCTCCTACACTAAAGGTGCCAGCCCTGAAAGCTCTTGCTGGTCCTCATCTCCCACTGGTAACCTCTCAAACGAACCACAAACACTTGGGCTCTGAACTTGTTTAGCCTACTAAAACTTCCAACGTACACAGCCTCTCCTGCTCAATCTGGCCAAAATTCACCAACGAAATTACGAACATCCAGGGATTGCTCCTACACTAAAGGTGCCAGCCCTGAAAGCTCTTGCTGGTCCTCATCTCCCACTGGTAACCTCTCAAACGAACCACAAACACTTGGGCTCTGAACTTGTTTCGCCTACTAAAACTTCCAACGTACACAGCCTCTCCTGCTCAATCTGGCCAGAGCTCAACACCAACATTGCGAACGTCCAGCGATTGCTCCTACACTAAAGGTGCCAGCCCTGAAAGCTCTTGCTGGTCCTCATCTCCCACTGGTAACCTCTCAAGCGAACCACAAACACTTGGGCTCTGAACTTGTTTAGCCTACTAAAACTTCCAACGTACACAGCCTCTCCTGCTCAATCTGGCCAGAGCTCAACACCGAAACTGCGAACGTCCAGCGATTGCTCCTACACTAAAGGTGCCAGCCCTGAAAGCTCTTGCTGGTCCTCATCTCCCACTGGTAACCTCTCAAACGAACCACAAACACTTGGGCTCTGAACTTGTTTAGCCTACTAAAACTTCCAACGTACACAGCCTCTCCTGCTCAATCTGCCCAAAATTCACCAACGAAATTACGAACGTCCAGCGATTGCTCCTACACTAAAGGTGCCAGCCCTGAAAGCTCTTGCTGGTCCTCATCTCCCACTGGTAACCTCTCAAACGAACCAGAAACACTTGGGCTCTGAACTTGTTTAGCCTACTAAAACTTCCAACGTACACAGCCTCTCCTGCTCAATCTGGCCAGAGCTCAACACCGACATTGCGAACGTCCAGCGATTGCTCCTACACTAAAGGTGCCAGCCCTGAAAGCTCTTGCTGGTCCTCATCTCCCACTGGTAACCTCTCAAACGAACCACAAACACTTGGGCTCTCAACTTGTTTAGCCTACTAAAACTTCCAACGTACACAGCCTCTCCTGCTCAATCTGGCCAGAGCTCAACACCGACATTGCGAACGTCCAGCGATTGCTCCTACACTAAAGGTGCCAGCCCTGAAAGCTCTTGCTGGTCCTCATCTCCCACTGGTAACCTCTCAAACGAACCACAAACACTTGGGCTCTGAACTTGTTTAGCA
>NW_026777312.1:0-85528 GCF_030936135.1 Gavia stellata | reverse complement strand
TAAGTTCAGAGCCCAAGTGTTTGTGGTTCGGTTTAGAGGTTACCAGTGGGAGATGAGGACCAGCAAGAGCTTTCAGGGCTGGCACCTTTAGTGTAGGAGCAATCGCTGGACGTTCGCAATTTCGGTGTTGAGCTCTGACGTGAATTAGCGAGAGGAAGCGATGAGACATCTGGAGCTTTGCGTGTCTAAACAAGTTCAGAGCCCAAGTGTTTGTGGTTCGGTTTAGAGGTTACCAGTGGGAGATGAGGACCAGCAAGAGCTTTCAGGGCTGGCACCTTTAGTGTAGGAGTAATCGTTGGACGTTCGCAATTTCGGTGTTGAGCTCTGACGTGAATTAGCGAGAGGAAGCAATGAGACATCTGGACATTTGCGTTTCTAAACAAGTTCAGAGCCCAAGTGTTTGTGGTTCGTTTTAGAGGTTACCAGTGGGAGATGAGGAAGAGCAAGAGCTTTCAGGGCTGGCACCTTTAGTGTAGGAGCAATCGCTGGACGTTCGCAATTTCGGTGTTGAGCTCTGACGTGAATTAGCGAGAGGAAGCAATGAGACATCTGGACCTTTGCGTTTCTAAACAAGTTCAGAGCCCAAGTGTTTGTGGTTGGTTTTAGAGGTTACCAGTGGGAGATGAGGAAGAGCAAGAGCTTTCAGGGCTGGCACCTTTAGTGTAGGAGCAATCGCTGGACGTTCGCAATTTCGGTGTTCAGCTCTGACGTGAATTAGCGAGAGGAAGCGATGAGACGTCTGGACCTTTGCGTGTCTAAACAAGTTCAGAGCCCAAGTGTTTGTGGTTCGTTTTAGAGGTTACCAGTGGGAGATGAGGACCAGGAAGAGCTTTCAGGGCTGGCACCTTTAGTGTAGGAGCAATCGCTGGACGTTCGCAATTTCGGTGTTGAGCTCTGACGTGAATTAGCGAGAGGAAGCGATGAGACGTCTGGACCTTTGCGTGTCTAAACCAGTTCAGAGCCCAAGTGTTTGTGGTTCGGTTTAGAGGTTACCAGTGGGAGATGAGGACCAGCAAGAGCTTTCAGGGCTGGCACCTTTAGTGTAGGAGTAATCGTTGGACGTTCGCAATTTCGGTGTTGAGCTCTGACGTGAATTAGCGAGAGGAATCGATGCTACGTCTGGAGCTTTTCGTGTCTAAAGAAGTTCAGAGCCCAAGTGTTTGTGGTTCGTTTTTAAAGGTTACCAGTAGGAGATGAGGACCAGCAAGAGCTTTCAGGGCTGGCACCTTTAGTGTAGGAGCAATCGCTGGACGTTCGCAATTTCGGTGTTGAGCTCTGACGTGAATTAGCGAGAGGAAGCGATGAGACGTCTGGACCTTTGCGTGTCTAAAGAAGTTCAGAGCCCAAGTGTTTGTGGTTCGTTTGAGAGGTTACCAGTGGGAGATGAGGACCAGGAAGAGCTTTCAGGGCTGGCACCTTTAGTGTAGGAGCAATCGCTGGACGTTCGCAATTTCGGTGTTGAGCTCTGACGTGAATTAGCGTGAGGAAGCGATGATACGTCTGGACCATTGAGTGTCTAAACAAGTTCAGAGCCCAAGTGTTTGTGGTTCGTTTTAGAGGTTACCAGTGGGAGATGAGGACCAGCAAGAGCTTTCAGGGCTGGCACCTTTAGTGTAGGAGCAATTGCTGGACGTTTGCAATTTCGGTGTTGAGCTCTGACGTGAATTAGCGAGAGGAAGCGATGCTACGTCTGGAGCTTTGCTTGTCTAAAGAAGTTCAGAGCCCAAGTGTTTGTGGTTCGTTTTTAAAGGTTACCAGTGGGAGATGAGGACCAGCAAGAGCTTTCAGGGCTGGCACCTTTAGTGTAGGAGCAATCGCTGGACGTTCGCAATTTCAGTGTTGAGCTCTGACATGAATTAGAGAGAGGAAGCGATGATACGTCTGGAGCTCTGAGTGTCTAAAGAAGTTCAGAGCCCAAGTGTTTGTGGTTCGTTTTAGAGGTTACCAGTGGGAGATGAGGAAGAGCAAGAGCTTTCAGGGCTCGCACCTTTAGTGTAGGAGTAATCGTTGGACGTTCGCAATTTCGGTGTTGAGCTCTGACGTGAATTAGCGAGAGGAAGCGATGATACGTCTGGAGCTCTGAGTGTCTAAAGAAGTTCAGAGCCCAAGTGTTTGTGGTTCGTTTTAGAGGTTACCAGTGGGAGATGAGGACCAGCAAGACCTTTCAGGGCTGGCACCTTTAGTGTAGGAGCAATCGCTGGACGTTCGCAATTTCGGTGTTCAGCTCTGACGTGACTTAGCGAGAGGAAGCGATGATACGTCTGGAGCTCTGAGTGTCTAAACAAGTTCAGAGCCCAAGTGTTTGTGGTTCGTTTTAGAGGTTACCAGTGGGAGATGAGGACCAGCAAGAGCTTTCAGGGCTGGCACCTTTAGTGTAGGAGTAATCGTTGGACGTTCGCAATTTCTGTGTTGAGCTCTGACGTGAATTAGCGAGAGGAAGCAATGAGACATCTGGACCTTTGCGTTTCTAAACAAGTTCAGAGCCCAAGTGTTTGTGGTTGGTTTTAGAGGTTACCAGTGGGAGATGAGGACCAGGAAGAGCTTTCAGGGCTGGCACCTTTAGTGTAGGAGCAATCGCTGGACGTTCGCAATTTCGGTGTTGAGCTCTGACGTCAATTAGCGAGAGGAAGCGATGAGACGTCTGGACCCTTGCGTGTCTAAACAAGTTCAGAGCCCAAGTGTTTGTGGTTCGGTTTAGAGGTTACCAGTGGGAGATGAGGACCAGCAAGAGCTTTCAGGGCTGGCACCTTTAGTGTAGGAGCAATCGCTGGACGTTCGCAATTTCGGTGTTGAGCTCTGACGTGAATTAAAGAAGAAGCGAAGATACGTCTGGACCTTTGCGTGTCTAAACAAGTTCGGAGCCCAAGTGTTTGTGGTTCGTTTTAGAGGTTACCAGTGGGACATGAGGACCAGCAAGAGCTTTCAGGGCTGGCACCTTTAGTGTAGGAGCAATCGCTGGACGTTCGCAATTTCGGTGTTGAGCTCTGACGTGACTTAGCGAGAGGAAGCGATGATACGTCTGGAGCTCTGAGTGTCTAAACAAGTTCAGAGCCCAAGTGTTTGTGGTTCGTTTTAGAGGTTACCAGTGGGAGATGAGGACCAGCAAGAGCTTTCAGGGCTGGCACCTTTAGTGTAGGAGCAATCGCTGGACGTTTGCAATTTCGGTGTTCAGCTCTGACGTGAATTAGCGAGAGGAAGCGATGATACGTCTGGAGCTTTGCGTGTCTAAAGAAGTTCAGAGCCCAAGTGTTTGTGGTTCGTTTTTAAAGGTTACCAGTAGGAGATGAGCACCAGCAAGAGCTTTCAGGGCTGGCACCTTTAGTGTAGGAGCAATCGCTGGACGTTCGCAATTTCAGTGTTGAGCTCTGACATGAATTAGAGAGAGGAAGCGATGATACGTCTGGAGCTCTGAGTGTCTAAAGAAGTTCAGAGCCCAAGTGTTTGTGGTTCGTTTTAGAGGTTACCAGTGGGAGATGAGGACCAGCAAGAGCTTTCAGGGCTGGCACCTTTAGTGTAGGAGTAATCGTTGGACGTTCGCAATTTCGGTGTTGAGCTCTGACGTGAATTAGCGAGAGGAAGCAATGAGACATCTGGACCTTTGCGTTTCTAAACAAGTTCAGAGCCCAAGTGTTTGTGGTTGGTTTTAGAGGTTACCAGTGGGAGATGAGGACCAGCAAGAGCTTTCAGGGCTGGCACCTTTAGTGTAGGAACAGTCGTTGGACGTTTCCAATTTCGGTGTTGAGCTCTGACGTGAATTAGCGTGAGGAAGCGATGATACGTCTGGACTATTGAGTGTCTAAACAAGTTCAGAGCCCAAGTGTTTGTGGTTCGTTTTAGAGGTTACCAGTGGGAGATGAGGACCAGCAAGAGCTTTCAGGGCTGGCACCTTTAGTGTAGGAGCAATCGCTGGACGTTCGCAATTTCGGTGTTCAGCTCTGACGTGGATTAGCGAGAGGAAGCGATGATACGTCTGGAGCTTTGCGTGTCTAAAGAAGTTCAGAGCCCAAGTGTTTGTGGTTCGTTTTTAAAGGTTACCAGTAGGAGATGAGCACCAGCAAGAGCTTTCAGGGCTGGCACCTTTAGTGTAGGAGCAATCGCTGGACGTTCGCAATTTCAGTGTTGAGCTCTGACATGAATTAGAGAGAGGAAGCGATGATACGTCTGGAGCTCTGAGTGTCTAAAGAAGTTCAGAGCCCAAGTGTTTGTGGTTCGTTTTAGAGGTTACCAGTGGAGATGAGGACCAGCAAGAGCTTTCAGGGCTGGCACCTTTAGTGTAGGAGTAATCGTTGGACGTTCGCAATTTCGGTGTTGAGCTCTGACGTGAATTAGCGAGAGGAAGCAATGAGACATCTGGACCTTTGCGTTTCTAAACAAGTTCAGAGCCCAAGTGTTTGTGGTTGGTTTTAGAGGTTACCAGTGGGAGATGAGGACCAGGAAGAGCTTTCAGGGCTGGCACCTTTAGTGTAGGAACAGTCGTTGGACGTTTCCAATTTCGGTGTTGAGCTCTGACGTGACTTAGCGAGAGGAAGCGATGAGACGTCTGGACCATTGAGTGTCTAAACAAGTTCAGAGCCCAAGTGTTTGTGGTTCGTTTTAGAGGTTACTAGTGGGAGATGAGGACCAGGAAGAGCTTTCAGGGCTGGCACCTTTAGTGTAGGAGCAATCGCTGGACGTTCGCAATTTCGGTGTTGAGCTCTGACGTGAATTAGCGTGAGGAAGCGATGATACGTCTGGACTATTGAGTGTCTAAAGAAGTTCAGAGCCCAAGTGTTTGTGGTTCGTTTTAGAGGTTACCAGTGGGAGATGAGGACCAGCAAGAGCTTTCAGGGCTGGCACCTTTAGTGTAGGAGCAATCGTTGGACGTTCGCAATTTCGGTGTTGAGCTCTGACGTGAATTAGCGAGAGGAAGCGATGCTACGTCTGGAGCTTTGCGTGTCTAAAGAAGTTCAGAGCCCAAGTGTTTGTGGTTCGTTTTTAAAGGTTACCAGTAGGAGATGAGGACCAGCAAGAGCTTTCAGGGCTGGCACCTTTAGTGTAGGAGCAATCGCTGGACGTTCGCAATTTCAGTGTTGAGCTCTGACATGAATTAGAGAGAGGAAGCAATGATACGTCTGGAGCTCAGAGTGTCTAAAGAAGTTCAGAGCCCAAGTGTTTGTGGTTCGTTTTAGAGGTTACCAGTGGGAGATGAGGACCAGCAAGAGCTTTCAGGGCTGGCACCTTTAGTGTAGGAGTAATCGTTGGACGTTCGCAATTTCGGTGTTGAGCTCTGACGTGAATTAGCGAGAGGAAGCAATGAGACATCTGGACCTTTGCGTTTCTAAACAAGTTCAGAGCCCAAGTGTTTGTGGTTGGTTTTAGAGGTTACCAGTGGGAGATGAGGAAGAGCAAGAGCTTTCAGGGCTGGCACCTTTAGTGTAGGAGCAATCGCTGGACGTTCGCAATTTCGGTGTTCAGCTCTGACGTGACTTAGCGAGAGGAAGCGATGATACGTCTGGAGCTTTGCGTGTCTAAAGAAGTTCAGAGCCCAAGTGTTTGTGGTTCGTTTTTAAAGGTTACCAGTAGGAGATGAGGACCAGCAAGAGCTTTCAGGGCTGGCACCTTTAGTGTAGGAGCAATCGCTGGACGTTCGCAATTTCAGTGTTGAGCTCTGACATGAATTAGAGAGAGGAAGCGATGATACGTCTGGAGCTCTGAGTGTCTAAAGAAGTTCAGAGCCCAAGTGTTTGTGGTTCGTTTTAGAGGTTACCAGTGGGAGATGAGGACCAGCAAGAGCTTTCAGGGCTGGCACCTTTAGTGTAGGAGTAATCGTTGGACGTTCGCAATTTCGGTGTTGAGCTCTGACGTGAATTAGCGAGAGGAAGCAATGAGACATCTGGACCTTTGCGTTTCTAAACAAGTTCAGAGCCCAAGTGTTTGTGGTTGGTTTTAGAGGTTACCAGTGGGAGATGAGGAAGAGCAAGAGCTTTCAGGGCTGGCACCTTTAGTGTAGGAGCAATCGCTGGACGTTCGCAATTTCGGTGTTGAGCTCTGACGTGAATTAGCGAGAGGAAGCGATGAGACGTCTGGACCTTTGCGTGTCTAAACAAGTTCAGAGCCCAAGTGTTTGTGGTTCGTTTTAGAGGTTACCAGTGGGAGATGAGGACCAGGAAGAGCTTTCAGGGCTGGCACCTTTAGTGTAGGAGCAATCGCTGGACGTTCGCAATTTCGGTGTTGAGCTCTGACGTCAATTAGCGAGAGGAAGCGATGAGACGTCTGGACCCTTGCGTGTCTAAACAAGTTCAGAGCCCAAGTGTTTGTGGTTCGGTTTAGAGGTTACCAGTGGGAGATGAGGACCAGGATAGCTTTCAGGGCTGGCACCTTTAGTGTAGGAGCAATCGCTGGGACGTTCGCAATTTCGGTGTTGAGCTCTGACGTGAATTAAAGAAGAAGCGAAGATACGTCTGGACCTTTGCGTGTCTAAACAAGTTCGGAGCCCAAGTGTTTGTGGTTCGTTTGAGAGTGTTACCAGTGGGACATGAGGACCAGCAAGAGCTTTCAGGGCTGGCACCTTTAGTGTAGGAGCAATCGCTGGACGTTCGCAATTTCGGTGTTGAGCTCTGACGTGACTTAGCGAGAGGAAGCGATGATACGTCTGGAGCTCTGAGTGTCTAAACAAGTTCAGAGCCCAAGTGTTTTGTGGTTCGTTTTAGAGGTTACCAGTGGGAGATGAGGACCAGCAAGAGCTTTCAGGGCTGCACCTTTAGTGTAGGAGCAATCGCTGGACGTTTGCAATTTCGGTGTTCAGCTCTGACGTGAATTAGCGAGAGGAAGCGATGATACGTCTGGAGCTTTGCGTGTCTAAGAAGTTCAGAGCCCAAGTTTTTTTGGTTCGTTTTAAAGGTTACCAAGTAGGAGATGAGCACCAGCAAGAGCTTTCAGGGCTGGCACCTTTAGTGTAGGAGCAATCGCTGGACGTTCGCAATTTCAGTGTTGAGCGCTGACATGAATTAGAGAGAGGAAGCGATGATACGTCTGGAGCTCTGAGTGTCTAAAGAAGTTCAGAGCCCAAGTGTTTGTGGTTCGTTTTAGAGGGTTACCAGTGGGAGATGAGGACCAGGAAGGAGCTTTCAGGGCTGGCACCTTTAGTGTAGGAGCAATCGCTGGACGTTCGCAATTTCGGTGTTGAGCTCTGACGTGAATTAGCGAGAGGAAGCGATGAGACATCTGGAGCTTTGCGTGTCTAAACAAGTTCAGAGCCCAAGTGTTTGTGGTTCGGTTTAGAGGTTACCAGTGGGAGATGAGGACCAGCAAGAGCTTTCAGGGCTGGCACCTTTAGTGTAGGAGCAATCGCTGGACGTTCGCGAATTTCGGTGTTGAGCTCTGACGTGAATTAGCGAGAGGAAGCGATGAGACATCTGGAGCTTTGCGTGTCTAAACAAGTTCAGAGCCCAAGTGTTTGTGGTTCGGTTTAGAGGTTACCAGTGGGAGATGAGGACCAGCAAGAGCTTTCAGGGCTGGCACCTTTTAGTGTAGGAGTAATCGTTGGACGTTCGCAATTTCGGTGTTGAGCTCTGACGTGAATTAGCGAGAGGAAGCAATGAGACATCTGGACATTTGCGTTTCTAAACAAGTTCAGAGCCCAAGTGTTTGTGTTCGTTTTAGAGGTTACCAGTGGGAGATGAGGAAGAGCAAGAGCTTTCAGGGCTGGCACCTTTAGTGTAGGAGCAATCGCTGGACGTTCGCAATTTCGGTGTTGAGCTCTGACGTGAATTAGCGAGAGGAAGCAATGAGACATCTGGACCTTTGCGTTTCTAAACAAGTTCAGAGCCCAAGTGTTTGTGGTTGGTTTTAGAGGTTACCAGTGGGAGATGAGGAAGAGCAAGAGCTTTCAGGGCTGGCACCTTTAGTGTAGGAGCAATCGCTGGACGTTCGCAATTTCGGTGTTCAGCTCTGACGTGAATTAGCGAGAGGAAGCGATGAGACGTCTGGACCTTTGCGTGTCTAAACAAGTTCAGAGCCCAAGTGTTTGTGGTTCGTTTTAGAGGTTACCAGTGGGAGATGAGGACCAGGAAGAGCTTTCAGGGCTGGCACCTTTAGTGTAGGAGCAATCGCTGGACGTTCGCAATTTCGGTGTTGAGCTCTGACGTGAATTAGCGAGAGGAAGCGATGAGACGTCTGGACCTTTGCGTGTCTAAACCAGTTCAGAGCCCAAGTGTTTGTGGTTCGGTTTAGAGGTTACCAGTGGGAGATGAGGACCAGCAAGAGCTTTCAGGGCTGGCACCTTTAGTGTAGGAGCAATCGTTGGACGTTCGCAATTTCGGTGTTGAGCTCTGACGTGAATTAGCGAGAGGAAGCGATGCTACGTCTGGAGCTTTGCGTGTCTAAAGAAGTTCAGAGCCCAAGTGTTTGTGGTTCGTTTTTAAAGGTTACCAGTAGGAGATGAGGACCAGCAAGAGCTTTCAGGGCTGGCACCTTTAGTGTAGGAGCAATCGCTGGACGTTCGCAATTTCAGTGTTGAGCTCTGACATGAATTAGAGAGAGGAAGCAATGATACGTCTGGAGCTCAGAGTGTCTAAAGAAGTTCAGAGCCCAAGTGTTTGTGGTTCGTTTTAGAGAGGTTACCAGTGGGAGATGAGGACCAGCAAGAGCTTTCAGGGCTGGCACCTTTAGTGTAGGAGTAATCGTTGGACGTTCGCAATTTCGGTGTTGAGCTCTGACGTGAATTAGCGAGAGGAAGCAATGAGACATCTGGACCTTTGCGTTTCTAAACAAGTTCAGAGCCCAAGTGTTTGTGGTTGGTTTTAGAGGTTACCAGTGGGAGATGAGGAAGAGCAAGAGCTTTCAGGGCTGGCACCTTTAGTGTAGGAGCAATCGCTGGACGTTCGCAATTTCGGTGTTCAGCTCTGACGTGACTTAGCGAGAGGAAGCGATGATACGTCTGGAGCTTTGCGTGTCTAAAGAAGTTCAGAGCCCAAGTGTTTGTGGTTCGTTTTTAAAGGTTACCAGTAGGAGATGAGGACCAGCAAGAGCTTTCAGGCTGGCACCTTTAGTGTAGGAGCAATCGCTGGACGTTCGCAATTTCAGTGTTGAGCTCTGACATGAATTAGAGAGAGGAAGCGATGATACGTCTGGAGCTCTGAGTGTCTAAAGAAGTTCAGAGCCCAAGTGTTTGTGGTTCGTTTTAGAGGTTACCAGTGGGAGATGAGGACCAGCAAGAGCTTTCAGGGCTGGCACCTTTAGTGTAGGAGTAATCGTTGGACGTTCGCAATTTCGGTGTTGAGCTCTGACGTGAATTAGCGAGAGAAGCAATGAGACATCTGGACCTTTGCGTTTCTAAACAAGTTCAGAGCCCAAGTGTTTGTGGTTGGTTTTAGAGGTTACCAGTGGGAGATGAGGGAAGAGCAAGAGCTTTCAGGGCTGGCACCTTTAGTGTAGGAGCAATCGCTGGACGTTCGCAATTTCGGTGTTGAGCTCTGACGTGAATTAGCGAGAGGAAGCGATGAGACGTCTGGACCTTTGCGTGTCTAAACAAGTTCAGAGCCCAAGTGTTTGTGGTTCGTTTTAGAGGTTACCAGTGGAGATGAGGACCAGAAGAGCTTTCAGGGCTGGCACCTTTAGTGTAGGAGCAATCGCTGGACGTTCGCAATTTCGGTGTTGAGCTCTGACGTCAATTAGCGAGAGGAAGCGATGAGACGTCTGGACCCTTGCGTGTCTAAACAAGTTCAGAGCCCAAGTGTTTGTGGTTCGGTTTAGAGGTTACCAGTGGGAGATGAGGACCAGGAAGAGCTTTCAGGGCTGGCACCTTTAGTGTAGGAGCAATCGCTGGACGTTCGCAATTTCGGTGTTGAGCTCTGACGTGAATTAAGAAGAAGCGAAGATACGTCTGGACCTTTGCGTGTCTAAACAAGTTCGGAGCCCAAGTGTTTGTGGTTCGTTTGAGAGGTTACCAGTGGGACATGAGGACCAGCAAGAGCTTTCAGGGCTGGCACCTTTAGTGTAGGAGCAATCGCTGGACGTTCGCAATTTCGGTGTTGAGCTCTGACGTGACTTAGCGAGAGGGAAGCGATGATACGTCTGGAGCTCTGAGTGTCTAAACAAGTTCAGAGCCCAAGTGTTTGTGGTTCGTTTTAGAGGTTACCAGTGGGAGATGAGGACCAGCAAGAGCTTTCAGGGCTGGCACCTTTAGTGTAGGAGTAATCGTTGGACGTTCGCAATTTCGGTGTTGAGCTCTGACGTGAATTAGCGAGAGGAAGCAATGAGACATCTGGACCTTTGCGTTTCTAAACAAGTTCAGAGCCCAAGTGTTTGTGGTTGGTTTTAGAGGTTACCAGTGGGAGATGAGGAGAGCAAGAGCTTTCAGGGCTGGCACCTTTAGTGTAGGAGCAATCGCTGGACGTTCGCAATTTCGGTGTTCAGCTCTGACGTGACTTAGCGAGAGGAAGCGATGATACGTCTGGAGCTTTGCGTGTCTAAAGAAGTTCAGAGCCCAAGTGTTTGTGGTTCGTTTTTAAAGGTTACCAGTAGGAGATGAGGACCAGCAAGAGCTTTCAGGGCTGGCACCTTTAGTGTAGGAGCAATCGCTGGACGTTCGCAATTTCAGTGTTGAGCTCTGACATGAATTAGAGAGAGGAAGCGATGATACGTCTGGAGCTCTGAGTGTCTAAAGAAGTTCAGAGCCCAAGTGTTTGTGGTTCGTTTTAGAGGTTACCAGTGGGAGATGAGGACCAGCAAGAGCTTTCAGGGCTGGCACCTTTAGTGTAGGAGTAATCGTGGACGTTCGCAATTTCGGTGTTGAGCTCTGACGTGAATTAGCGAGAGGAAGCAATGAGACATCTGGACCTTTGCGTTTCTAAACAAGTTCAGAGCCCAAGTGTTTGTGGTTGGTTTTAGAGGTTACC
Organism: Gavia stellata; assembly: GCF_030936135.1. Taxonomy (NCBI): domain Eukaryota; kingdom Metazoa; phylum Chordata; class Aves; order Gaviiformes; family Gaviidae; genus Gavia; species Gavia stellata. Next base: position 74,651 of record NW_026777312.1, on the reverse strand, counting down.
AGTGGGAGATGAGGAAGAGCAAGAGCTTTCAGGGCTGGCACCTTTAGTGTAGGAGCAATCGCTGGACGTTCGCAATTTCGGTGTTGAGCTCTGACGTGAATTAGCGAGAGGAAGCGATGAGACGTCTGGACCTTTGCGTGTCTAAACAAGTTCAGAGCCCAAGTGTTTGTGGTTCGTTTTTAGAGGTTACCAGTGGGAGATGAGGACCAGGAAGAGCTTTCAGGGCTGGCACCTTTAGTGTAGGAGCAATCGCTGGACGTTCGCAATTTCGGTGTTGAGCTCTGACGTCAATTAGCGAGAGGAAGCGATGAGACGTCTGGACCCTTGCGTGTCTAAACAAGTTCAGAGCCCAAGTGTTTGTGGTTCGGTTAGAGGTTACCAGTGGGAGATGAGGACCAGGAAGAGCTTTCAGGGCTGGCACCTTTAGTGTAGGAGCAATCGCTGGACGTTCGCAATTTCGGTGTGAGCTCTGACGTGAATTAAAGAAGAAGCGAAGATACGTCTGGACCTTTGCGTGTCTAAACAAGTTCGGAGCCCAAGTGTTTGTGGTTCGTTTGAGAGGTTACCAGTGGGACATGAGGACCAGCAAGAGCTTTCAGGGCTGGCACCTTTAGTGTAGGAGCAATCGCTGGACGTTCGCAATTTCGGTGTTGAGCTCTGGACGTGACTTAGCGAGAGGAAGCGATGATACGTCTGGAGCTCTGAGTGTCTAAACAAGTTCAGAGCCCAAGTGTTTGTGGTTCGTTTTAGAGGTTACCAGTGGGAGATGAGGACCAGCAAGAGCTTTCAGGGCTGGCACCTTTAGTGTAGGAGCAATCGCTGGACGTTTGCAATTTCGGTGTTCAGCTCTGACGTGAATTAGCGAGAGGAAGCGATGATACGTCTGGAGCTTTGCGTGTCTAAAGAAGTTCAGAGCCCAAGTGTTTGTGGTTCGTTTTTAAAGGTTACCAGTAGGAGATGAGCACCAGCAAGAGCTTTCAGGGCTGGCACCTTTAGTGTAGGAGCAATCGCTGGACGTTCGCAATTTCAGTGTTGAGCGCTGACATGAATTAGAGAGAGGAAGCGATGATACGTCTGGAGCTCTGAGTGTCTAAAGAAGTTCAGAGCCCAAGTGTTTGTGGTTCGTTTTAGAGGTTACCAGTGGGAGATGAGGACCAGGAAGAAGCTTTCAGGGCTGGCACCTTTAGTGTAGGAGCAATCGCTGGACGTTCGCAATTTCGGTGTTGAGCTCTGACGTGAATTAGCGAGAGGAAGCTGATGAGACATCTGGAGCTTTGCGTGTCTAAACAAGTTCAGAGCCCAAGTGTTTGTGGTTCGGTTTAGAGGTTACAGTGGGAGATGAGGACCAGCAAGAGCTTTCAGGGCTGGCACCTTTAGTGTAGGAGCAATCGCTGGACGTTCGCAATTTCGGTGTTGAGCTCTGACGTGAATTAGCGAGAGGAAGCGATGAGACATCTGGAGCTTTGCGTGTCTAAACAAGTTCAGAGCCCAAGTGTTTGTGGTTCGGTTTAGAGGTTACCAGTGGGAGATGAGGACCAGCAAGAGCTTTCAGGGCTGGCACCTTTAGTGTAGGAGTAATCGTTGGACGTTCGCAATTTCGGTGTTGAGCTCTGACGTGAATTAGCGAGAGGAAGCAATGAGACATCTGGACATTTGCGGTTTCTAAACAAGTTCAGAGCCCAAGTGTTTGTGGTTCGTTTTAGAGGTTACCAGTGGGAGATGAGGAAGAGCAAGAGCTTTCAGGGCTGGCACCTTTAGTGTAGGAGCAATCGCTGGACGTTCGCAATTTCGGTGTTGAGCTCTGACGTGAATTAGCGAGAGGAAGCAATGAGAACATCTGGACCTTTGCGTTTCTAAACAAGTTCAGAGCCCAAGTGTTTGTGGTTGGGTTTTAGAGGTTACCAGTGGGAGATGAGGAAGAGCAAGAGCTTTCAGGCTGGCACCTTTAGTGTAGGAGCAATCGCTGGACGTTCGCAATTTCGGTGTTCAGCTCTGACGTGAATTAGCGAGAGGAAGCGATGAGACGTCTGGACCTTTGCGTGTCTAAACAAGTTCAGAGCCCAAGTGTTTGTGGTTCGTTTTAGAGGTTACCAGTGGGAGATGAGGACCAGCAAGAGCTTTCAGGGCTGGCACCTTTAGTGTAGGAGCAATCGCTGGACGTTCGCAATTTCGGTGTTGAGCTCTGACGTGAATTAGCGAGAGGAAGCGATGAGACGTCTGGACCTTTGCGTGTCTAAACCAGTTCAGAGCCCAAGTGTTTGTGGTTCGGTTTAGAGGTTACCAGTGGGAGATGAGGACCAGCAAGAGCTTTCAGGGCTGGCACCTTTAGTGTAGGAGTAATCGTTGGACGTTCGCAATTTCGGTGTTGAGCTCTGACGTGAATTAGCGAGAGGAATCGATGCTACGTCTGGAGCTTTTCGTGTCTAAAGAAGTTCAGAGCCCAAGTGTTTGTGGTTCGTTTTAGAGGTTACCAGTTGGGAGATGAGGACCAGCAAGAGCTTTCAGGGCTGGCACCTTTAGTGTAGGAGCAATCGCTGGACGTTCGCAATTTCGGTGTTGAGCTCTGACGTGAATTAGCGAGAGGAAGCGATGAGACGTCTGGACATTTGCGTGTCTAAACAAGTTCAGAGCCCAAGTGTTTGTGGTTCGTTTTTAAAGGTTACCAGTGGGAGATGAGGACCAGCAAGAGCTTTCAGGGCTGGCACCCTTTAGTGTAGGAGCAATCGCTGGACGTTCGCAATTTCAGTGTTGAGCTCTGACATGAATTAGAGAGAGGAAGCGATGATACGTCTGGAGCTCTGAGTGTCTAAAGAAGTTCAGAGCCAAGTGTTTGTGGTTCGGTTTAGAGGTTACCAGTGGGAGATGAGGACCAGCAAGAGCTTTCAGGGCTGGCACCTTTAGTGTAGAGTAATCGTTGGACGTTCGCAATTTCGGTGTTGAGCTCTGACGTGAATTAGCGAGAGGAAGCAATGAGACATCTGGACCTTTGCGTTTCTAAACAAGTTCAGAGCCCAAGTGTTTGTGGTTGGTTTTAGAGGTTACCCAGTGGAGATGAGGAAGAGCAAGAGCTTTCAGGGCTGGCACCTTTAGTGTAGGAGCAATCGCTGGACGTTCGCAATTGCGGTGTTGAGCTCTGACGTGAATTAGCGAGAGGAAGCGATGAGACGTCTGGACTCTTTGCGTGTCTAAACAAGTTCAGAGCCCAAGTGTTTGTGGTTGGTTTTAGAGGTTACCAGTGGAGATGAGGAAGAGCAAGAGCTTTCAGGGCTGGCACCTTTAGTGTAGGAGCAATCGCTGGACGTTCGCAATTTCGGTGTTGAGCTCTGACGTGAATTAGCGAGAGGAAGCGATGAGACGTCTGGACCTTTGCGTGTCTAAACAAGTCAGAGCCCAAGTGTTTGTGGTTCGTTTTAGAGGTTACCAGTGGAGATGAGGACCAGGAAGAGCTTTCAGGGCTGGCCACCTTTAGTGTAGGAGCAATCGCTGGACGTTTGCAATTTCGGTGTTGAGCTCTGACCGTGAATTACAAGAAGACGCGAAGATACGTCTGGACCTTTGCGTGTCTAAACAAGTTCGGAGCCCAAGTGTTTGTGGTTCGTTTTAGAGGTTACCAGTGGGAGATGAGGACCAGCAAGAGCTTTCAGGGCTGGCACCTTTAGTGTAGGAGCAATCGCTGGACGTTCGCAATTTCCGGTGTTGAGCTCTGACGTGAATTAGCGAGAGGAAGCGATGAGACGTCTGGACCATTGAGTGTCTAAACAAGTTCAGAGCCCAAGTGTTTGTGGTTCGTTTTAGAGGTTACTAGTGGGAGATGAGGACCAGCAAGAGCTTTCAGGGCTGGCACCTTTAGTGTAGGAGCAATCGCTGGACGTTCGCAATTTCAGTGTTGAGCTCTGACATGAATTAGAGAGAGGAAGCGATGATACGTCTGGAGCTCTGAGTGTCTAAAGAAGTTCAGAGCCCAAGTGTTTGTGGTTCGTTTAGAGGTTACCAGTGGGAGATGAGGACCAGCAAGAGCTTTCAGGGCTTGGCACCTTTAGTGTAGGAGTAATCGTTGGACGTTCGCAAATTCGGTGTTGAGCTCTGACGTGAATTAGCGAGAGGAAGCAATGAGACATCTGGACCTTTGCGTTTCTAAACAAGTTCAGAGCCCAAGTGTTTTGTGGTTGGTTTTAGAGGTTACCAGTGGGAGATGAGGAAGAGCAAGAGCTTTCAGGGCTGGCACCTTTTAGTGTAGGAGCAATCGCTGGACGTTCGCAATTTCGGTGTTCAGCTCTGACGTGAATTAGCGAGAGGAAGCCGATGATACGTCTGGAGCTTTGCGTGTCTAAAGAAGTTCAGAGCCCAAGTGTTTGTGGTTCGTTTTTAGAGGTTACCAGTAGCAGATGAGGACCAGCAACAGCTTTCAGGGCTGGCACCTTTAGTGTAGGAGCAATCGCTGGACGTTCGCAATTTCAGTGTTGAGCTCTGACGTGAATTAGCGAGAGGAAGCGATGAGACGTCTGGACCATTGAGTGTCTAAACAGTTCAGAGCCCAAGTGTTTGTGGTTCGTTTTAGAGGTTACTAGTGGGAGATGAGGACCAGCAAGAGCTTTCAGGGCTGGCACCTTTAGTGTAGGAGCAATCGCTGGACGTTCGCAATTTCGGTGTTGAGCTCTGACGTGAATTAGCGAGAGGAAGCGATGAGACGTCTGGACCTTTGCGTGTCTAAACAAGTTCAGAGCCCAAGTGTTTGTGGTTCGTTTTAGAGGTTACCAGTGGGAGATGAGGACCAGCAAGAGCTTTCAGGGCTGGCACCTTTAGTGTAGGAGCAATCGCTGGACGTTTGCAATTTTGGTGTTCAGCTCTGACGTGAATTAGCGAGAGGAAGCGATGCTACGTCTGGAGCTTTGCGTGTCTAAAGAAGTTCAGAGCCCAAGTGTTTGTGGTTCGTTTTTAAAGGTTACCAGTAGGAGATGAGGACCAGCAAGAGCTTTCAGGGCTGGCACCTTTAGTGTAGGAGCAATGGAGCAATCGCTGGACGTCGCAATTTCAGTGTTGAGCTCTGACATGAATTAGAGAGAGGAAGCGATGATACGTCTGGAGCTCTGAGTGTCTAAAGAAGTTCAGAGCCCAAGTGTTTGTGGTTCGGTTTAGAGGTTACCAGTGGGAGATGAGGACCAGCAAGAGCTTTCAGGGCTGGCACCTTTAGTGTAGGAGCAATCGCTGGACGATCGCAATTTCAGTGTTGAGCTCTGACATGAATTAGAGAGAGGAAGCGATGAGACGTCTGGAGCTCTGAGTGTCTAAACAAGTTCAGAGCCCAAGTGTTTGTGGTTCGTTTTAGAGGTTACCAGTGGGAGATGAGGACCAGCAAGAGCTTTCAGGGCTGGCACCTTTAGTGTAGGAGTAATCGTTGGACGTTCGCAATTTCGGTGTTGAGCTCTGACGTGAATTAGCGAGAGGAAGCAATGAGACATCTGGACCTTTGCGTTTCTAAACAAGTTCAGAGCCCAAGTGTTTGTGGTTCGTTTGAGAGGTTACCAGTGGGAGATGAGGACCAGCAAGAGCTTTCAGGGCTGGCACCTTTAGTGTAGGAGCAATCGCTGGACGTTCGCAATTTCGGTGTTCAGCTCTGACGTGAATTAGCGAGAGGAAGCGGTGAGACGTCTGGACCTTTGCGTGTCTAAACAAGTTCAGAGCCCAAGTGTTTGTGGTTCGTTTTAGAGGTTACCAGTGGGAGATGAGGACCAGGAAGAGCTTTCAGGGCTGGCACCTTTAGTGTAGGAGCAATCGCTGGACGTTCGCAATTTCGGTGTTGAGCTCTGACGTGAATTAGCGAGAGAAGCGATGAGACGTCTGGACCTTTGCGTGTCTAAACAAGTTCAGAGCCCAAGTGTTTGTGGTTCGTTTTAGAGGTTACCAGTGGGAGATGAGGACCAGCAAGAGCTTTCAGGGCTGGCACCTTTAGTGTAGGAGCAATCGCTGGACGTTCGCAATTTCGGTGTTGAGCTCTGACGTAAATTAGCGAGAGGAAGCGATGAGACGTCTGGACATTTGCGTGTCTAAACAAGTTCAGAGCCCAAGTGTTTGTGGTTCGTTTTTAAAGGTTACCAGTAGGAGATGAGGACCAGCAACAGCTTTCAGGGCTGGCACCTTTAGTGTAGGAGCAATCGCTGGACGTTCGCAATTTCAGTGTTGAGCTCTGACATGAATTAGAGAGAGGAAGCGATGATACGTCTGGAGCTCTGAGTGTCTAAAGAAGTTCAGAGCCCAAGTGTTTGTGGTTCGTTTTAGAGGTTACCAGTGGGAGATGAGGACCAGCAAGAGCTTTCAGGGCTGGCACCTTTAGTGTAGGTGTAATCGTTGGACGTTCGCAATTTCGGTGTTGAGCTCTGACGTGAATTAGCGAGAGGAAGCAATGAGACATCTGGACCTTTGCGTTTCTAAACAAGTTCAGAGCCCAAGTGTTTGTGGTTGGTTTTAGAGGTTACCAGTGGGAGATGAGGACCAGCAAGAGCTTTCAGGGCTGGCACCTTTAGTGTAGGAGCAATCGCTGGACGTTTGCAATTTCGGTGTTCAGCTCTGACGTGAATTAGCGAGAGGAAGCGATGCTACGTCTGGAGCTTTGCGTGTCTAAAGAAGTTCAGAGCCCAAGTGTTTGTGGTTCGTTTTTAAAGGTTACCAGTAGGAGATGAGGACCAGCAAGAGCTTTCAGGGCTGGCACCTTTAGTGTAGGAGCAATCGCTGGAACGTTCGCAATTTCAGTGTTGAGCTCTGACATGAATTAGAGAGAGGAAGCGATGAGACGTCTGGAGCTCTGAGTGTCTAAACAAGTTCAGAGCCCAAGTGTTTGTGGTTCGTTTTAGAGGTTACCAGTGGGAGATGAGGACCAGCAAGAGCTTTCAGGGCTGGCACCTTTAGTGTAGGAGTAATCGTTGGACGTTCGCAATTTCGGTGTTGAGCTCTGACGTGAATTAGCGAGAGGAAGCAATGAGACATCTGGACCTTTGCGTTTCTAAACAAGTTCAGAGCCCAAGTGTTTGTGGTTCGTTTGAGAGGTTACCAGTGGGAGATGAGGACCAGCAAGAGCTTTCAGGGCTGGCACCTTTAGTGTAGGAGCAATCGCTGGACGTTCGCAATTTCGGTGTTCAGCTCTGACGTGAATTAGCGAGAGGAAGCGGTGAGACGTCTGGACCTTTGCGTGTCTAAACAAGTTCAGAGCCCAAGTGTTTGTGGTTCGTTTTAGAGGTTACCAGTGGGAGATGAGGACCAGGAAGAGCTTTCAGGGCTGGCACCTTTAGTGTAGGAGCAATCGCTGGACGTTCGCAATTTCGGTGTTGAGCTCTGACGTGAATTAGCGAGAGGAAGCGATGAGACGTCTGGACCTTTGCGTGTCTAAACAAGTTCAGAGCCCAAGTGTTTGTGGTTCGTTTTTAGAGGTTACCAGTGGGAGATGAGGACCAGCAAGAGCTTTCAGGGCTGGCACCTTTAGTGTAGGAGCAATCGCTGGACGTTCGCAATTTCGGTGTTGAGCTCTGACGTAAATTAGCGAGAGGAAGCGATGAGACGTCTGGACATTTGCGTGTCTAAACAAGTTCAGAGCCCAAGTGTTTGTGGTTCGTTTTAAAGGTTACCAGTAGGAGATGAGGACCAGCAACAGCTTTCAGGGCTGGCACCTTTAGTGTAGGAGCAATCGCTGGACGTTCGCAATTTCAGTGTTGAGCTCTGACATGAATTAGAGAGAGGAAGCGATGATACGTCTGGAGCTCTGAGTGTCTAAAGAAGTTCAGAGCCCAAGTGTTTGTGGTTCGTTTTAGAGGTTACCAGTGGGAGATGAGGACCAGCAAGAGCTTTCAGGGCTGGCACCTTTAGTGTAGGTGTAACCGTTGGACGTTCGCAATTTCGGTGTTGAGCTCTGACGTGAATTAGCGAGAGGAAGCAATGAGACATCTGGACCTTTGCGTTTCTAAACAAGTTCAGAGCCCAAGTGTTTGTGGTTGGTTTTAGAGGTTACCAGTGGGAGATGAGGACCAGCAAGAGCTTTCAGGGCTGGCACCTTTAGTGTAGGAGCAATCGCTGGACGTTTGCAATTTCGGTGTTCAGCTCTGACGTGAATTAGCGAGAGGAAGCGATGCTACGTCTGGAGCTTTGCGTGTCTAAAGAAGTTCAGAGCCCAAGTGTTTGTGGTTCGTTTTTAAAGGTTACCAGTAGGAGATGAGGACCAGCAAGAGCTTTCAGGGCTGGCACCTTTAGTGTAGGAGCAATCGCTGGACGTTCGCAATTTCAGTGTTGAGCTCTGACATGAATTAGAGAGAGGAAGCGATGATACGTCTGGAGCTCTGAGTGTCTAAAGAAGTTCAGAGCCCAAGTGTTTGTGGTTCGTTTTAGAGGTTACCAGTAGGAGATGAGGACCAGCAACAGCTTTCAGGGCTGGCACCTTTAGTGTAGGAGCAATCGCTGGACGTTCGCAATTTCAGTGTTGAGCTCTGACATGAATTAGAGAGAGGAAGCGATGATACGTCTGGAGCTCTGAGTGTCTAAAGAAGTTCAGAGCCCAAGTGTTTGTGGTTCGTTTGAGAGGTTACCAGTGGGAGATGAGGACCAGCAAGAGCTTTCAGGGCTGGCACCTTTAGTGTAGGAGTAATCGTTGGACGTTCGCAATTTCGGTGTTGAGCTCTGACGTGAATTAGCGAGAGGAAGCAATGAGACATCTGGACCTTTGCGTTTCTAAACAAGTTCAGAGCCCAAGTGTTTGTGGTTGGTTTTAGAGGTTACCAGTGGGAGATGAGGACCAGCAAGAGCTTTCAGGGCTGGCACCTTTAGTGTAGGAGCAATCGCTGGACGTTTGCAATTTCGGTGTTCAGCTCTGACGTGAATTAGCGAGAGGAAGCGATGCTACGTCTGGAGCTTTGCGTGTCTAAAGAAGTTCAGAGCCCAAGTGTTTGTGGTTCGTTTTTAAAGGTTACCAGTAGGAGATGAGGACCAGCAAGAGCTTTCAGGGCTGGCACCTTTAGTGTAGGAGCAATCGCTGGACGTTCGCAATTTCAGTGTTGAGCTCTGACATGAATTAGAGAGAGGAAGCGATGATACGTCTGGAGCTCTGAGTGTCTAAAGAAGTTCAGAGCCCAAGTGTTTGTGGTTCGGTTTAGAGGTTACCAGTGGGAGATGAGGACCAGCAAGAGCTTTCAGGGCTGGCACCTTTAGTGTAGGAGTAATCGTTGGACGTTCGCAATTTCGGTGTTGAGCTCTGACGTGAATTAGCGAGAGGAAGCAATGAGACATCTGGACCTTTGCGTTTCTAAACAAGTTCAGAGCCCAAGTGTTTGTGGTTGGTTTTAGAGGTTACCAGTGGGAGATGAGGAAGAGCAAGAGCTTTCAGGGCTGGCACCTTTAGTGTAGGAGCAAGCGCTGGACGTTCGCAATTTCGGTGTTCAGCTCTGACGTGAATTAGCGAGAGGAAGCGATGATACGTCTGGAGCTTTGCGTGTCTAAACAAGTTCAGAGCCCAAGTGTTTGTGGTTCGTTTTAGAGGTTACCAGTGGGAGATGAGGACCAGCAACAGCTTTCAGGGCTGGCACCTTTAGTGTAGGAGCAATCGCTGGACGATCGCAATTTCGGTGTTGAGCTCTGACATGAATTAGAGAGAGGAAGCGATGATACGTCTGGAGCTCTGAGTGTCTAAAGAAGTTCAGAGCCCAAGTGTTTGTGGTTCGTTTTAGAGGTTACCAGTGGGAGATGAGGACCAGCAAGAGCTTTCAGGGCTGGCACCTTTAGTGTAGGAGTAATCGTTGGACGTTCGCAATTTCGGTGTTGAGCTCTGACGTGAATTAGCGAGAGGAAGCAATGAGACATCTGGACCTTTGCGTTTCTAAACAAGTTCAGAGCCCAAGTGTTTGTGGTTCGTTTTAGAGGTTACCAGTGGGAGATGAGGAAGAGCAAGAGCTTTCAGGGCTGGCACCTTTAGTGTAGGAGCAATCGCTGGACGTTCGCAATTTCGGTGTTGAGCTCTGACGTGAATTAGCGAGAGGAAGCGGTGAGACGTCTGGACCTTTGCGTGTCTAAACAAGTTCAGAGCCCAAGTGTTTGTGGTTCGGTTTAGAGGTTACCAGTGGGAGATGAGGACCAGCAAGAGCTTTCAGGGCTGGCACCTTTAGTGTAGGAGCAATCGCTGGACGTTCGCAATTTCGGTGTTCAGCTCTGACGTGAATTAGCGAGAGGAAGCGATGATACGTCTGGAGCTTTTCGTGTCTAAACAAGTTCAGAGCCCAAGTGTTTGTGGTTCCGTTTAGAGGTTACGAGTGGGAGATGAGGACCAGCAAGAGCTTTCAGGGCTGGCACCTTTAGTGTAGGAGCAATCGCTGGACGTTCGCAATTTCGGTGTTGAGCTCTGACGTGAATTAGCGAGAGGAAGCAATGAGACATCTGGACCTTTGCGTTTCTAAACAAGTTCAGAGCCCAAGTGTTTGTGGTTGGTTTTAGAGGTTACCAGTGGGAGATGAGGAAGAGCAAGAGCTTTCAGGGCTGGCACCTTTAGTGTAGGAGCAATCGCTGGACGTTCGCAATTTCGGTGTTCAGCTCTGACGTGAATTAGCGAGAGGAAGCGATGATACGTCTGGAGCTTTGCGTGTCTAAAGAAGTTCAGAGCCCAAGTGTTTGTGGTTCGTTTTTAGAGGTTACCAGTAGCAGATGAGGACCAGCAACAGCTTTCAGGGCTGGCACCTTTAGTGTAGGAGCAATCGCTGGACGATCGCAATTTCAGTGTTGAGCTCTGACATGAATTAGAGAGAGGAAGCGATGATACGTCTGGAGCTCTGAGTGTCTAAAGAAGTTCAGAGCCCAAGTGTTTGTGGTTCGTTTTAGAGGTTACCAGTGGGAGATGAGGACCAGCAAGAGCTTTCAGGGCTGGCACCTTTAGTGTAGGAGTAATCGTTGGACGTTCGCAATTTCGGTGTTGAGCTCTGACGTGAATTAGCGAGAGGAAGCAATGAGACATCTGGACCTTTGCGTTTCTAAACAAGTTCAGAGCCCAAGTGTTTGTGGTTGGTTTTAGAGGTTACCAGTGGGAGATGAGGAAGAGCAAGAGCTTTCAGGGCTGGCACCTTTAGTGTAGGAGCAATCGCTGGACGTTCGCAATTTCGGTGTTGAGCTCTGACGTGAATTAGCGAGAGGAAGCGATGAGACGTCTGGACCTTTGCGTGTCTAAACAAGTTCAGAGCCCAAGTGTTTGTGGTTCGTTTTAGAGGTTACCAGTGGGAGATGAGGACCAGGAAGAGCTTTCAGGGCTGGCACCTTTAGTGTAGGAGCAATCGCTGGACGTTCGCAATTTCGGTGTTGAGCTCTGACGTGAATTAGCGAGAGGAAGCGATGAGACGTCTGGACCTTTGCGTGTCTAAACAAGTTCAGAGCCCAAGTGTTTGTGGTTCGTTTTAGAGGTTACCAGTGGGAGATGAGGACCAGCAAGAGCTTTCAGGGCTGGCACCTTTAGTGTAGGAGCAATCGCTGGACGTTCGCAATTTCGGTGTTGAGCTCTGACGTAAATTAGCGAGAGGAAGCGATGAGACGTCTGGACATTTGCGTGTCTAAACAAGTTCAGAGCCCAAGTGTTTGTGGTTCGTTTTTAAAGGTTACCAGTAGGAGATGAGGACCAGCAAGAGCTTTCAGGGCTGGCACCTTTAGTGTAGGAGCAATCGCTGGACGTTCGCAATTTCAGTGTTGAGCTCTGACATGAATTAGAGAGAGGAAGCGATGATACGTCTGGAGCTCTGAGTGTCTAAAGAAGTTCAGAGCCCAAGTGTTTGTGGTTCGTTTTAGAGGTTACCAGTGGGAGATGAGGACCAGCAAGACCTTTCAGGGCTGGCACCTTTAGTGTAGGAGTAATCGTTGGACGTTCGCAATTTCGGTGTTGAGCTCTGACGTGAATTAGCGAGAGGAAGCAATGAGACATCTGGACCTTTGCGTTTCTAAACAAGTTCAGAGCCCAAGTGTTTGTGGTTCGTTTTAGAGGTTACCAGTGGGAGATGAGGACCAGCAAGAGCTTTCAGGGCTGGCACCTTTAGTGTAGGAGCAATCGCTGGACGTTCGCAATTTCGGTGTTGAGCTCTGACGTGAATTAGCGAGAGGAAGCGATGAGACGTCTGGACCTTTGCGTGTCTAAACAAGTTCAGAGCCCAAGTGTTTGTGGTTGGTTTTAGAGGTTACCAGTGGGAGATGAGGACCAGCAAGAGCTTTCAGGGCTGGCACCTTTAGTGTAGGAGCAATCGCTGGACTTTTGCAATTTCGGTGTTCAGCTCTGACGTGAATTAGCGAGAGGAAGCGATGCTACGTCTGGAGCTTTGCGTGTCTAAAGAAGTTCAGAGCCCAAGTGTTTGTGGTTCGTTTTTAAAGGTTACCAGTAGGAGATGAGGACCAGCAAGAGCTTTCAGGGCTGGCACCTTTAGTGTAGGAGCAAGCGCTGGACGTTCGCAATTTCAGTGTTGAGCTCTGACATGAATTAGAGAGAGGAAGCGATGATACGTCTGGAGCTCTGAGTGTCTAAAGAAGTTCAGAGCCCAAGTGTTTGTGGTTCGATTTAGAGGTTACCAGTGGGAGATGAGGACCAGCAAGAGCTTTCAGGGCTGGCACCTTTAGTGTAGGAGCAATCGCTGGACGATCGCAATTTCAGTGTTGAGCTCTGACATGAATTAGAGAGAGGAAGCGATGAGACGTCTGGAGCTCTGAGTGTCTAAAGAAGTTCAGAGCCCAAGTGTTTGTGGTTCGTTTTAGAGGTTACCAGTGGGAGATGAGGACCAGCAAGAGCTTTCAGGGCTGGCACCTTTAGTGTAGGAGTAATCGTTGGACGTTCGCAATTTCGGTGTTGAGCTCTGACGTGAATTAGCGAGAGGAAGCAATGAGACATCTGGACCTTTGCGTTTCTAAACAAGTTCAGAGCCCAAGTGTTTGTGGTTCGTTTGAGAGGTTACCAGTGGGAGATGAGGACCAGGAAGAGCTTTCAGGGCTGGCACCTTTAGTGTAGGAGCAATCGCTGGACGTTCGCAATTTCGGTGTTCAGCTCTGACGTGAATTAGCGAGAGGAAGCGATGCTACGTCTGGACCTTTGCGTGTCTAAACAAGTTCAGAGCCCAAGTGTTTGTGGTTCGTTTTTAAAGGTTACCAGTAGGAGATGAGGACCAGCAAGAGCTTTCAGGGCTGGCACCTTTAGTGTAGGAGCAATCGCTGGACGTTCGCAATTTCAGTGTTGAGCTCTGACATGAATTAGAGAGAGGAAGCGATGAGACGTCTGGAGCTCTGAGTGTCTAAAGAAGTTCAGAGCCCAAGTGTTTGTGGTTCGGTTTAGAGGTTACCAGTGGGAGATGAGGACCAGCAAGAGCTTTCAGGGCTGGCACCTTTAGTGTAGGAGTAATCGTTGGACGTTCGCAATTTCGGTGTTGAGCTCTGACGTGAATTAGCGAGAGGAAGCAATGAGACATCTGGACCTTTGCGTTTCTAAACAAGTTCAGAGCCCAAGTGTTTGTGGTTGGTTTTAGAGGTTACCAGTGGGAGATGAGGAAGAGCAACAGCTTTCAGGGCTGGCACCTTTAGTGTAGGAGCAATCGCTGGACGTTCGCAATTTCGGTGTTGAGCTCTGACGTAAATTAGCGAGAGGAAGCGATGAGACGTCTGGACATTTGCGTGTCTAAACAAGTTCAGAGCCCAAGTGTTTGTGGTTCGTTTTTAAAGGTTACCAGTAGGAGATGAGGACCAGCAACAGCTTTCAGGGCTGGCACCTTTAGTGTAGGAGCAATCGCTGGACGTTCGCAATTTCAGTGTTGAGCTCTGACATGAATTAGAGAGAGGAAGCGATGATACGTCTGGAGCTCTGAGTGTCTAAAGAAGTTCAGAGCCCAAGTGTTTGTGGTTCGTTTTAGAGGTTACCAGTGGGAGATGAGGACCAGCAAGAGCTTTCAGGGCTGGCACCTTTAGTGTAGGAGTAATCGTTGGACGTTCGCAATTTCGGTGTTGAGCTCTGACGTGAATTAGCGAGAGGAAGCGATGAGACGTCTGGACCTTTGAGTGTCTAAAGAAGTTCAGAGCCCAAGTGTTTGTGGTTCGTTTTAGAGGTAACCAGTGGGAGATGAGGACCAGGAAGAGCTTTCAGGGCTGGCACCTTTAGTGTAGGAGCAATCGCTGGACGTTCGCAATTTCGGTGTTGAGCTCTGACGTGAATTAGCGAGAGGAAGCGATGAGACGTCTGGACCTTTGCGTGTCTAAACAAGTTCAGAGCCCAAGTGTTTGTGGTTCGTTTTAGAGGTTACCAGTGGGAGATGAGGACCAGGAAGAGCTTTCAGGGCTGGCACCTTTAGTGTAGGAGCAATCGCTGGACGTTCGCAATTTCGGTGTTGAGCTCTGACGTGAATTAGCGAGAGGAAGCGATGAGACGTCTGGACCATTGAGTGTCTAAACAAGTTCAGAGCCCAAGTGTTTGTGGTTCGTTTGAGAGGTTACCAGTGGGAGATGAGGACCAGCAAGAGCTTTCAGGGCTGGCACCTTTAGTGTAGGAGCAATCGCTGGACGTTCGCAATTTCGGTGTTGAGCTCTGACGTGAATTAGCGAGAGGAAGCGATGCTACGTCTGGAGCTTTTCGTGTCTAAAGAAGTTCAGAGCCCAAGTGTTTGTGGTTCGTTTTTAAAGGTTACCAGTAGGAGATGAGGACCAGCAAGAGCTTTCAGGTCTGGCACCTTTAGTGTAGGAGCAATCGCTGGACGTTCGCAATTTCAGTGTTGAGCTCTGACATGAATTAGAGAGAGGAAGCGATGATACGTCTGGAGCTCTGAGTGTCTAAAGAAGTTCAGAGCCCAAGTGTTTGTGGTTCGTTTGAGAGGTTACCAGTGGGAGATGAGGACCAGCAAGAGCTTTCAGGGCTGGCACCTTTAGTGTAGGAGTAATCGTTGGACGTTCGCAATTTCGGTGTTGAGCTCTGACGTGAATTAGCGAGAGGAAGCAATGAGACATCTGGACCTTTGCGTTTCTAAACAAGTTCAGAGCCCAAGTGTTTGTGGTTGGTTTTAGAGGTTACCAGTGGGAGATGAGGAAGAGCAAGAGCTTTCAGGGCTGGCACCTTTAGTGTAGGAGCAATCGCTGGACGTTCGCAATTTCGGTGTTGAGCTCTGACGTGAATTAGCGAGAGGAAGCGATGATACGTCTGGAGCTTTGCGTGTCTAAAGAAGTTCAGAGCCCAAGTGTTTGTGGTTCGTTTTTAGAGGTTACCAGTAGCAGATGAGGACCAGCAACACCTTTCAGGGCTGGCACCTTTAGTGTAGGAGCAATCGCTGGACGTTCGCAATTTCGGTGTTGAGCTCTGACATGAATTAGAGAGAGGAAGCGATGATACGTCTGGAGCTCTGAGTGTCTAAAGAAGTTCAGAGCCCAAGTGTTTGTGGTTCGTTTTAGAGGTTACCAGTGGGAGATGAGGACCAGCAAGAGCTTTCAGGGCTGGCACCTTTAGTGTAGGAGTAATCGCTGGACGTTCGCAATTTCGGTGTTGAGCTCTGACGTGAATTAGCGAGAGGAAGCAATGAGACATCTGGACCTTTGCGTTTCTAAACAAGTTCAGAGCCCAAGTGTTTGTGGTTGGTTTTAGAGGTTACCAGTGGGAGATGAGGACCAGCAAGAGCTTTCAGGGCTGGCACCTTTAGTGTAGGAGCAATCGCTGGACGTTCGCAATTTCGGTGTTGAGCTCTGACGTGAATTAGCGAGAGGAAGCGATGAGACGTCTGGACCTTTGCGTCTCTAAACAAGTTCAGAGCCCAAGTGTTTGTGGTTCGTTTTAGAGGTTACCAGTGGGAGATGAGGACCAGCAAGAGCTTTCAGGGCTGGCACCTTTAGTGTAGGAGCAATCGCTGGACGTTCGCAATTTCGGTGTTGAGCTCTGACGTGAATTAGCGAGAGGAAGCGATGAGACATGTGGAGCTTTGCGTGTCTAAACAAGTTCAGAGCCCAAGTGTTTGTGGTTCGTTTTAGAGGTTACCAGTGGGAGATGAGGACCAGCAAGAGCTTTCAGGGCTGGCACCTTTAGTGTAGGAGCAATCGCTGGACGTTCGCAATTTCGGTGTTGAGCTCTGACGTGAATTAGCGAGAGGAAGCGATGATACGTCTGGACCACTGAGTGTCTAAACAAGTTCAGAGCCCAAGTGTTTGTGGTTCGTTTGAGAGGTTACCAGTGGGAGATGAGGACCAGCAAGAGCTTTCAGGGCTGGCACCTTTAGTGTAGGAGCAATCGCTGGACGTTCGCAATTTCGGTGTTGAGCTCTGACGTGAATTAGCGAGAGGAAGCGATGAGACGTCTGGACCATTGAGTGTCTAAACAAGTTCAGAGCCCAAGTGTTTGTGGTTCGTTTTAGAGGTTACCAGTGGGAGATGAGGACCAGCAAGAGCTTTCAGGGCTGGCACCTTTAGTGTAGGAGCAATCGCTGGACGTTCGCAATTTCGGTGTTGAGCTCTGATGTGAATTAGCGAGAGGAAGCGATGAGACATCTGGACCTTTGCGTGTCTAAACAAGTTCAGAGCCCAAGTGTTTGTGGTTCGGTTTAGAGGTTACCAGTGGGAGATGAGGACCAGCAAGAGCTTTCAGGGCTGGCACCTTTAGTGTAGGAGCAATCGCTGGACGTTCGCAATTTCGGTGTTCAGCTCTGACGTGAATTAGCGAGAGGAAGCGATGATACGTCTGGAGCTTTTCGTGTCTAAACAAGTTCAGAGCCCAAGTGTTTGTGGTTCCGTTTAGAGGTTACGAGTGGGAGATGAGGACCAGCAAGAGCTTTCAGGGCTGGCACCTTTAGTGTAGGAGCAATCGCTGGACGTTCGCAATTTCGGTGTTGAGCTCTGACGTGAATTAGCGAGAGGAAGCAATGAGACATCTGGACCTTTGCGTTTCTAAACAAGTTCAGAGCCCAAGTGTTTGTGGTTGGTTTTAGAGGTTACCAGTGGGAGATGAGGAAGAGCAAGAGCTTTCAGGGCTGGCACCTTTAGTGTAGGAGCAATCGCTGGACGTTCGCAATTTCGGTGTTCAGCTCTGACGTGAATTAGCGAGAGGAAGCGATGATACGTCTGGAGCTTTGCGTGTCTAAAGAAGTTCAGAGCCCAAGTGTTTGTGGTTCGTTTTTAGAGGTTACCAGTAGCAGATGAGGACCAGCAACAGCTTTCAGGGCTGGCACCTTTAGTGTAGGAGCAATCGCTGGACGATCGCAATTTCAGTGTTGAGCTCTGACATGAATTAGAGAGAGGAAGCGATGATACGTCTGGAGCTCTGAGTGTCTAAAGAAGTTCAGAGCCCAAGTGTTTGTGGTTCGTTTTAGAGGTTACCAGTGGGAGATGAGGACCAGCAAGAGCTTTCAGGGCTGGCACCTTTAGTGTAGGAGTAATCGTTGGACGTTCGCAATTTCGGTGTTGAGCTCTGACGTGAATTAGCGAGAGGAAGCAATGAGACATCTGGACCTTTGCGTTTCTAAACAAGTTCAGAGCCCAAGTGTTTGTGGTTGGTTTTAGAGGTTACCAGTGGGAGATGAGGAAGAGCAAGAGCTTTCAGGGCTGGCACCTTTAGTGTAGGAGCAATCGCTGGACGTTCGCAATTTCGGTGTTGAGCTCTGACGTGAATTAGCGAGAGGAAGCGATGAGACGTCTGGACCTTTGCGTGTCTAAACAAGTTCAGAGCCCAAGTGTTTGTGGTTCGTTTTAGAGGTTACCAGTGGGAGATGAGGACCAGGAAGAGCTTTCAGGGCTGGCACCTTTAGTGTAGGAGCAATCGCTGGACGTTCGCAATTTCGGTGTTGAGCTCTGACGTGAATTAGCGAGAGGAAGCGATGAGACGTCTGGACCTTTGCGTGTCTAAACAAGTTCAGAGCCCAAGTGTTTGTGGTTCGTTTTAGAGGTTACCAGTGGGAGATGAGGACCAGCAAGAGCTTTCAGGGCTGGCACCTTTAGTGTAGGAGCAATCGCTGGACGTTCGCAATTTCGGTGTTGAGCTCTGACGTAAATTAGCGAGAGGAAGCGATGAGACGTCTGGACATTTGCGTGTCTAAACAAGTTCAGAGCCCAAGTGTTTGTGGTTCGTTTTTAAAGGTTACCAGTAGGAGATGAGGACCAGCAAGAGCTTTCAGGGCTGGCACCTTTAGTGTAGGAGCAATCGCTGGACGTTCGCAATTTCAGTGTTGAGCTCTGACATGAATTAGAGAGAGGAAGCGATGATACGTCTGGAGCTCTGAGTGTCTAAAGAAGTTCAGAGCCCAAGTGTTTGTGGTTCGTTTTAGAGGTTACCAGTGGGAGATGAGGACCAGCAAGAGCTTTCAGGGCTGGCACCTTTAGTGTAGGAGTAATCGTTGGACGTTCGCAATTTCGGTGTTGAGCTCTGACGTGAATTAGCGAGAGGAAGCAATGAGACATCTGGACCTTTGCGTTTCTAAACAAGTTCAGAGCCCAAGTGTTTGTGGTTGGTTTTAGAGGTTACCAGTGGGAGATGAGGAAGAGCAAGAGCTTTCAGGGCTGGCATCTTTAGTGTAGGAGCAATTGCTGGACGTTCGCAATTTCGGTGTTGAGCTCTGACGTGAATTAGCGAGAGGAAGCGATGAGACGTCTGGACCTTTGCGTGTCTAAACAAGTTCAGAGCCCAAGTGTTTGTGGTTCGTTTTAGAGGTTACCAGTGGGAGATGAGGAAGAGCAAGAGCTTTCAGGGCTGGCACCTTTAGTGTAGGAGCAATCGCTGGACGTTCGCAATTTCGGTGTTGAGCTCTGACGTGAATTAGCGAGAGGAAGCGATGCGACGTCTGGACCTTTGCGTGTCTAAACAAGTTCAGAGCCCAAGTGTTTGTGGTTCGTTTTAGAGGTTACCAGTGGGAGATGAGGACCAGGAAGAGCTTTCAGGGCTGGCACCTTTAGTGTAGGAGCAATCGCTGGACGTTCGCAATTTCGGTGTTGAGCTCTGACGTGAATTACAAGAAGAAGCGAAGATACGTCTGGACCTTTGCGTGTCTAAACAAGTTCGGAGCCCAAGTGTTTGTGGTTCGTTTGAGAGGTTACCAGTGGGACATGAGGACCAGCAAGAGCTTTCAGGGCTGGCACCTTTAGTGTAGGAGCAATCGCTGGACGTTCGCAATTTCGGTGTTGAGCTCTGACGTGAATTAGCGAGAGGAAGCGATGAGACGTCTGGACCATTGAGTGTCTAAACAAGTTCAGAGCCCAAGTGTTTGTGGTTCGTTTTAGAGGTTACCAGTGGGAGATGAGGACCAGCAAGAGCTTTCAGGGCTGGCACCTTTAGTGTAGGAGCAATCGCTGGACGTTCGCAATTTCGGTGTTCAGCTCTGACGTGAATTAGCGAGAGGAAGCGATGAGACGTCTGGAGCTTTGCGTGTCTAAAGAAGTTCAGAGCCCAAGTGTTTGTGGTTCGTTTTTAGAGGTTACCAGTAGCAGATGAGGACCAGCAACACCTTTCAGGGCTGGCACCTTTAGTGTAGGAGCAATCACTGGACGTTCGCAATTTCGGTGTTGAGCTCTGACATGAATTAGCGAGAGGAAGCGATGATACGTCTGGAGCTCTGAGTGTCTAAAGAAGTTCAGAGCCCAAGTGTTTGTGGTTCGTTTTAGAGGTTACCAGTGGGAGATGAGGACCAGCAAGAGCTTTCAGGGCTGGCACCTTTAGTGTAGGAGCAATCGCTGGACGTTCGCAATTTCGGTGTTGAGCTCTGACGTGAATTAGCGAGAGGAAGCGATGAGACGTCTGGAACTTTGCGTGTCTAAACAAGTTCAGAGCCCAAGTGTTTGTGGTTCGTTTGAGAGGTTACCAGTGGGAGATGAGGACCAGCAAGAGCTTTCAGGGCTGGCACCTTTAGTGTAGGAGCAATCGCTGGACGTTCGCAATTTCGGTGTTTAGCTCTGACGTGAATTAGCGAGAGGAAGCGATGAGACGTCTGGACCCTTGCGTGTCTAAACAAGTTCAGAGCCCAAGTGTTTGTGGTTCGGTTTAGAGGTTACCAGTGGGAGATGAGGACCAGCAAGAGCTTTCAGGGCTGGCACCTTTAGTGTAGGAGCAATCGCTGGACGTTCGCAATTTCGGTGTTGAGCTCTGACGTGAATTAGCGAGAGGAAGCGATGAGACGTCTGGAACTTTGCGTGTCTAAACAAGTTCAGAGCCCAAGTGTTTGTGGTTCGTTTTAGAGGTTACCAGTGGGAGATGAGGACCAGCAAGAGCTTTCAGGGCTGGCACCTTTAGTGTAGGAGCAATCGCTGGACGTTCGCAATTTCGGTGTTGAGCTCTGACGTGAATTAGCGAGAGGAAGCGATGAGACGTCTGGACCTTTGCGTGTCTAAACAAGTTCAGAGCCCAAGTGTTTGTGGTTCGGTTTAGAGGTTACCAGTGGGAGATGAGGACCAGCAAGAGCTTTCAGGGCTGGCGCCTTTAGTGTAGGATCAATCGCTGGACGTTCGCAATTTCGGTGTTGAGCTCTGACATGAATTAGCGAGAGGAAGCGATGAGACGTCTGGAGCTCTGAGTGTCTAAACAAGTTCAGAGCCCAAGTGTTTGTGGTTCGTTTGAGAGGTTACCAGTGGGAGATGAGGACCAGCAAGAGCTTTCAGGGCTGGCACCTTTAGTGTAGGAGCAATCGCTGGACGTTCGCAATTTCGGTGTTGAGCTCTGACGTGAATTAGCGAGAGGAAGCGATGAGACGTCTGGACCCTTGCGTGTCTAAACAAGTTCAGAGCCCAAGTGTTTGTGGTTCGGTTTAGAGGTTACCAGTGGGAGATGAGGACCAGCAAGAGCTTTCAGGGCTGGCACCTTTAGTGTAGGAGCAATCGCTGGACGTTCGCAATTTTGGTGTTGAGCTCTGACGTGAATTAGCGAGAGGAAGCGATGAGACGTCTGGACCTTTGCGTGTCTAAACAAGTTCAGAGCCCAAGTGTTTGTGGTTCGTTTTAGAGGTTACCAGTGGGAGATGAGGACCAGCAAGAGCTTTCAGGGCTGGCACCTTTAGTGTAGGAGCAATCGCTGGACGTTCGCAATTTCGGTGTTGAGCTCTGAAGTGAATTAGCGAGAGGAAGCGATGATACGTCTGGACCTTTGCGTGTCTAAACAAGTTCAGAGCCCAAGTGTTTGTGGTTCGTTTTAGAGGTAACCAGTGGGAGATGAGGACCAGGAAGAGCTTTCAGGGCTGGCACCTTTAGTGTAGGAGCAATCGCTGGACGTTCGCAATTTTGGTGTTGAGCTCTGACGTGAATTAGCGAAAGGAAGCGATGATACGTCTGGACCTTTGAGTGTCTAAACAAGTTCAGAGCCCAAGTGTTTGTGGTTCGGTTTAGAGGTTACGAGTGGGAGATGAGGACCAGCAAGAGCTTTCAGGGCTGGCACCTTTAGTGTAGGAGCAATCGCTGGACGTTCGCAATTTCGGTGTTGAGCTCTGACGTGAATTAGCGAGAGGAAGCGATGAGACGTCTGGACCTTTGCGTGTCTAAACAAGTTCAGAGCCCAAGTGTTTGTGGTTCGGTTTAGAGGTTACCAGTGGGAGATGAGGACCAGCAAGAGCTTTCAGGGCTGGCGCCTTTAGTGTAGGATCAATCGCTGGACGTTCGCAATTTAGGTGTTGAGCTCTGACATGAATTAGCGAGAGGAAGCGATGAGACGTCTGGAGCTCTGAGTGTCTAAACAAGTTCAGAGCCCAAGTGTTTGTGGTTCGTTTGAGAGGTTACCAGTGGGAGATGAGGACCAGCAAGAGCTTTCAGGGCTGGCACCTTTAGTGTAGGAGCAATCGCTGGACGTTCGCAATTTCGGTGTTGAGCTCTGACGTGAATTAGCGAGAGGAAGCGATGAGACGTCTGGACCCTTGCGTGTCTAAACAAGTTCAGAGCCCAAGTGTTTGTGGTTCCGTTTAGAGGTTACCAGTGGGAGATGAGGACCAGCAAGAGCTTTCAGGGCTGGCACCTTTAGTGTAGGAGCAATCGCTGGACGTTCGCAATTTTGGTGTTGAGCTCTGACGTGAATTAGCGAGAGGAAGCGATGAGACGTCTGGACCTTTGCGTGTCTAAACAAGTTCAGAGCCCAAGTGTTTGTGGTTCGTTTTAGAGGTTACCAGTGGGAGATGAGGACCAGCAAGAGCTTTCAGGGCTGGCACCTTTAGTGTAGGAGCAATCGCTGGACGTTCGCAATTTCGGTGTTGAGCTCTGAAGTGAATTAGCGAGAGGAAGCGATGATACGTCTGGACCTTTGCGTGTCTAAACAAGTTCAGAGCCCAAGTGTTTGTGGTTCGTTTTAGAGGTAACCAGTGGGAGATGAGGACCAGGAAGAGCTTTCAGGGCTGGCACCTTTAGTGTAGGAGCAATCGCTGGACGTTCGCAATTTTGGTGTTGAGCTCTGACGTGAATTAGCGAAAGGAAGCGATGATACGTCTGGACCTTTGAGTGTCTAAACAAGTTCAGAGCCCAAGTGTTTGTGGTTCGGTTTAGAGGTTACGAGTGGGAGATGAGGACCAGCAAGAGCTTTCAGGGCTGGCACCTTTAGTGTAGGAGCAATCGCTGGACGTTCGCAATTTCGGTGTTGAGCTCTGACGTGAATTAGCGAGAGGAAGCGATGAGACGTCTGGACCTTTGCGTGTCTAAACAAGTTCAGAGCCCAAGTGTTTGTGGTTCGGTTTAGAGGTTACCAGTGGGAGATGAGGACCAGCAAGAGCTTTCAGGGGCTGGCGCCTTTAGTGTAGGATCAATCGCTGGACGTTCGCAATTTCGGTGTTGAGCTCTGACATGAATTAGAGAGAGGAAGCGATGATACGTCTGGAGCTCTGAGTGTCTAAAGAAGTTCAGAGCCCAAGTGTTTGTGGTTCGTTTTAGAGGTTACCAGTGGGAGATGAGGACCAGGAAGAGCTTTCAGGGCTGGCACCTTTAGTGTAGGAGCAATCGCTGGACGTTCGCAATTTCGGTGTTGAGCTCTGAAGTGAATTAGCGAGAGGAAGCGATGATACGTCTGGACCTTTGCGTGTCTAAACAAGTTCAGAGCCCAAGTGTTTGTGGTTCGTTTTAGAGGTAACCAGTGGGAGATGAGGACCAGCAAGAGCTTTCAGGGCTGGCGCCTTTAGTGTAGGATCAATCGCTGGACGTTCGCAATTTCGGTGTTGAGCTCTGACATGAATTAGAGAGAGGAAGCGATGATACGTCTGGAGCTCTGAGTGTCTAAAGAAGTTCAGAGCCCAAGTGTTTGTGGTTCGTTTTAGAGGTTACCAGTGGGAGATGAGGACCAGCAAGAGCTTTCAGGGCTGGCACCTTTAGTGTAGGAGCAATCGCTGGACGTTCGCAATTTCGGTGTTGAGCTCTGACGTGAATTAGCGAGAGGAAGCGATGAGACGTCTGGAACTTTGCGTGTCTAAACAAGTTCAGAGCCCAAGTGTTTGTGGTTCGTTTGAGAGGTTACCAGTGGGAGATGAGGACCAGCAAGAGCTTTCAGGGCTGGCACCTTTAGTGTAGGAGCAATCGCTGGACGTTCGCAATTTCGGTGTTTAGCTCTGACGTGAATTAGCGAGAGGAAGCGATGAGACGTCTGGACCCTTGCGTGTCTAAACAAGTTCAGAGCCCAAGTGTTTGTGGTTCCGTTTAGAGGTTACCAGTGGGAGATGAGGACCAGCAAGAGCTTTCAGGGCTGGCACCTTTAGTGTAGGAGCAATCGCTGGACGTTCGCAATTTCGGTGTTGAGCTCTGACGTGAATTAGCGAGAGGAAGCGATGAGACGTCTGGAACTTTGCGTGTCTAAACAAGTTCAGAGCCCAAGTGTTTGTGGTTCGTTTTAGAGGTTACCAGTGGGAGATGAGGACCAGCAAGAGCTTTCAGGGCTGGCACCTTTAGTGTAGGAGCAATCGCTGGACGTTCGCAATTTCGGTGTTGAGCTCTGACGTGAATTAGCGAGAGGAAGCGATGAGACGTCTGGACCTTTGCGTGTCTAAACAAGTTCAGAGCCCAAGTGTTTGTGGTTCGGTTTAGAGGTTACCAGTGGGAGATGAGGACCAGCAAGAGCTTTCAGGGCTGGCGCCTTTAGTGTAGGATCAATCGCTGGACGTTCGCAATTTCGGTGTTGAGCTCTGACATGAATTAGCGAGAGGAAGCGATGAGACGTCTGGAGCTCTGAGTGTCTAAACAAGTTCAGAGCCCAAGTGTTTGTGGTTCGTTTGAGAGGTTACCAGTGGGAGATGAGGACCAGCAAGAGCTTTCAGGGCTGGCACCTTTAGTGTAGAGCAATCGCTGGACGTTCGCAATTTCGGTGTTGAGCTCTGACGTGAATTAGCGAGAGGAAGCGATGAGACGTCTGGACCCTTGCGTGTCTAAACAAGTTCAGAGCCCAAGTGTTTGTGGTTCCGTTTAGAGGTTACCAGTGGGAGATGAGGACCAGCAAGAGCTTTCAGGGCTGGCACCTTTAGTGTAGGAGCAATCGCTGGACGTTCGCAATTTTGGTGTTGAGCTCTGACGTGAATTAGCGAGAGGAAGCGATGAGACGTCTGGACCTTTGCGTGTCTAAACAAGTTCAGAGCCCAAGTGTTTGTGGTTCGTTTTAGAGGTTACCAGTGGGAGATGAGGACCAGCAAGAGCTTTCAGGGCTGGCACCTTTAGTGTAGGAGCAATCGCTGGACGTTCGCAATTTCGGTGTTGAGCTCTGAAGTGAATTAGCGAGAGGAAGCGATGATACGTCTGGACCTTTGCGTGTCTAAACAAGTTCAGAGCCCAAGTGTTTGTGGTTCGTTTTAGAGGTATACCAGTGGGAGATGAGGACCAGGAAGAGCTTTCAGGGCTGGCACCTTTAGTGTAGGAGCAATCGCTGGACGTTCGCAATTTTGGTGTTGAGCTCTGACGTGAATTAGCGAAAGGAAGCGATGATACGTCTGGACCTTTGAGTGTCTAAACAAGTTCAGAGCCCAAGTGTTTGTGGTTCGGTTTAGAGGTTACGAGTGGGAGATGAGGACCAGCAAGAGCTTTCAGGGCTGGCACCTTTAGTGTAGGAGCAATCGCTGGACGTTCGCAATTTCGGTGTTGAGCTCTGACGTGAATTAGCGAGAGGAAGCGATGAGACGTCTGGACCTTTGCGTGTCTAAACAAGTTCAGAGCCCAAGTGTTTGTGGTTCGGTTTAGAGGTTACCAGTGGGAGATGAGGACCAGCAAGAGCTTTCAGGGCTGGCGCCTTTAGTGTAGGATCATTCGCTGGACGTTCGCAATTTCGGTGTTGAGCTCTGACATGAATTAGAGAGAGGAAGCGATGATACGTCTGGAGCTCTGAGTGTCTAAAGAAGTTCAGAGCCCAAGTGTTTGTGGTTCGTTTTAGAGGTTACCAGTGGGAGATGAGGACCAGGAAGAGCTTTCAGGGCTGGCACCTTTAGTGTAGGAGCAATCGCTGGACGTTCGCAATTTCGGTGTTGAGCTCTGAAGTGAATTAGCGAGAGGAAGCGATGATACGTCTGGACCTTTGCGTGTCTAAACAAGTTCAGAGCCCAAGTGTTTGTGGTTCGTTTGAGAGGTTACCAGTGGGAGATGAGGACCAGCAAGAGCTTTCAGGGCTGGCACCTTTAGTGTAGGAGCAATCGCTGGACGTTCGCAATTTCGGTGTTTAGCTCTGACGTGAATTAGCGAGAGGAAGCGATGAGACGTCTGGACCCTTGCGTGTCTAAACAAGTTCAGAGCCCAAGTGTTTGTGGTTCCGTTTAGAGGTTACCAGTGGGAGATGAGGACCAGCAAGAGCTTTCAGGGCTGGCACCTTTAGTGTAGGAGCAATCGCTGGACGTTCGCAATTTCGGTGTTGAGCTCTGACGTGAATTAGCGAGAGGAAGCGATGAGACGTCTGGAACTTTGCGTGTCTAAACAAGTTCAGAGCCCAAGTGTTTGTGGTTCGTTTTAGAGGTTACCAGTGGGAGATGAGGACCAGCAAGAGCTTTCAGGGCTGGCACCTTTAGTGTAGGAGCAATTGCTGGACGTTCGCAATTTCGGTGTTGAGCTCTGAAGTGAATTAGCGAGAGGAAGCGATGATACGTCTGGACCTTTGCGTGTCTAAACAAGTTCAGAGCCCAAGTGTTTGTGGTTTGTTTTAGAGGTAACCAGTGGGAGATGAGGACCAGGAAGAGCTTTCAGGGCTGGCACCTTTAGTGTAGGAGCAATCGCTGGACGTTCGCAATTTCGGTGTTGAGCTCTGACGTGAATTAGCGAAAGGAAGCGATGATACGTCTGGACCTTTGAGTGTCTAAACAAGTTCAGAGCCCAAGTGTTTGTGGTTCGGTTTAGAGGTTACGAGTGGGAGATGAGGACCAGCAAGAGCTTTCAGGGCTGGCACCTTTAGTGTAGGAGCAATCGCTGGACGTTCGCAATTTTGGTGTTGAGCTCTGACGTGAATTAGCGAGAGGAAGCGATGAGACGTCTGGACCTTTGCGTGTCTAAACAAGTTCAGAGCCCAAGTGTTTGTGGTTCGGTTTAGAGGTTACCAGTGGGAGATGAGGACCAGCAAGAGCTTTCAGGGCTGGCACCTTTAGTGTAGGAGCAATCGCTGGACGTTCGCAATTTCGGTGTTGAGCTCTGACGTGAATTAGCGAGAGGAAGCGATGAGACGTCTGGAACTTTGCGTGTCTAAACAAGTTCAGAGCCCAAGTGTTTGTGGTTCGTTTGAGAGGTTACCAGTGGGAGATGAGGACCAGCAAGAGCTTTCAGGGCTGGCACCTTTAGTGTAGGAGCAATCGCTGGACGTTCGCAATTTCGGTGTTTAGCTCTGACGTGAATTAGCGAGAGGAAGCGATGAGACGTCTGGACCCTTGCGTGTCTAAACAAGTTCAGAGCCCAAGTGTTTGTGGTTCCGTTTAGAGGTTACCAGTGGGAGATGAGGACCTGCAAGAGCTTTCAGGGCTGGCACCTTTAGTGTAGGAGCAATCGCTGGACGTTCGCAATTTCGGTGTTGAGCTCTGACGTGAATTAGCAAGAGGAAGCGATGAGACGTCTGGACCTTTGCGTGTCTAAACAAGTTCAGAGCCCAAGTGTTTGTGGTTCGTTTTAGAGGTTACCAGTGGGAGATGAGGACCAGCAAGAGCTTTCAGGGCTGGCACCTTTAGTGTAGGAGCAATTGCTGGACGTTCGCAATTTCGGTGTTGAGCTCTGAAGTGAATTAGCGAGAGGAAGCGATGATACGTCTGGACCTTTGCGTGTCTAAACAAGTTCAGAGCCCAAGTGTTTGTGGTTCGTTTTAGAGGTAACCAGTGGGAGATGAGGACCAGGAAGAGCTTTCAGGGCTGGCACCTTTAGTGTAGGAGCAATTGCTGGACGTTCGCAATTTTGGTGTTGAGCTCTGACGTGAATTAGCGAAAGGAAGCGATGATACGTCTGGACCTTTGCGTGTCTAAACAAGTTCAGAGCCCAAGTGTTTGTGGTTCGTTTTAGAGGTAACCAGTGGGAGATGAGGACCAGGAAGAGCTTTCAGGGCTGGCACCTTTAGTGTAGGAGCAATCGCTGGACGTTCGCAATTTTGGTGTTGATCTCTGACGTGAATTAGCGAAACAAAGCGATGAGACGTCTGGAGCTTTGCGTGTCTAAACAAGTTCAGAGCCCAAGTGTTTGTGGTTCAGTTTAGAGGTTACCAGTGGGAGATGAGGACCAGCAAGAGCTTTCAGGGCTGGCACCTTTAGTGTAGGAGCAATCGCTGGACGTTCGCAATTTCGGTGTTGAGCTCTGACGTGAATTAGCGAGAGGAAGCGATGATACGTCTGGACCTTTGCGTGTCTAAACAAGTTCAGAGCCCAAGTGTTTGTGGTTCAGTTTAGAGGTTACCAGTGGGAGATGAGGACCAGCAAGAGCTTTCAGGGCTGGCACCTTTAGTGTAGGAGCAATCGCTGGACGTTCGCAATTTCGGTGTTGAGCTCTGACGTGAATTAGCGAGAGGAAGCGATGAGACGTCTGGAACTTTGCGTGTCTAAACAAGTTCAGAGCCCAAGTGTTTGTGGTTCGTTTTAGAGGTTACCAGTGGGAGATGAGGACCAGCAAGAGCTTTCAGGGCTGGCACCTTTAGTGTAGGAGCAATCGCTGGACGTTCGCAATTTCGGTGTTGAGCTCTGACGTGAATTAGCGAGAGGAAGCGATGATACGTCTGGACCCTTGCGTGTCTAAACAAGTTCAGAGCCCAAGTGTTTGTGGTTCCGTTTAGAGGTAACCAGTGGGAGATGAGGACCAGCAAGAGCTTTCAGGGCTGGCACCTTTAGTGTAGGAGCAATCGCTGGACGTTCGCAATTTCGGTGTTGAGCTCTGACGTGAATTAGCGAGAGGAAGCGATGAGACGTCTGGACCTTTGCGTGTCTAAACAAGTTCAGAGCCCAAGTGTTTGTGGTTCGTTTTAGAGGTTACCAGTGGGAGATGAGGACCAGCAAGAGCTTTCAGGGCTGGCACCTTTAGTGTAGGAGCAATTGCTGGACGTTCGCAATTTCGGTGTTGAGCTCTGAAGTGAATTAGCGAGAGGAAGCGATGATACGTCTGGACCTTTGCGTGTCTAAACAAGTTCAGAGCCCAAGTGTTTGTGGTTCGTTTTAGAGGTAACCAGTGGGAGATGAGGACCAGGAAGAGCTTTCAGGGCTGGCACCTTTAGTGTAGGAGCAATCGCTGGACGTTCGCAATTTTGGTGTTGAGCTCTGACGTGAATTAGCGAAAGGAAGCGATGATACGTCTGGACCTTTGAGTGTCTAAACAAGTTCAGAGCCCAAGTGTTTGGGGTTCGGTTTAGAGGTTACGAGTGGGAGATGAGGACCAGCAAGAGCTTTCAGGGCTGGCACCTTTAGTGTAGGAGCAATCGCTGAACGTTCGCAATTTCGGTGTTGAGCTCTGACGTGAATTAGCGAGAGGAAGCGATGAGACGTCTGGACCTTTGCGTGTCTAAACAAGTTCAGAGCCCAAGTGTTTGTGGTTCGGTTTAGAGGTTACCAGTGGGAGATGAGGACCAGCAAGAGCTTTCAGGGCTGGCGCCTTTAGTGTAGGATCAATCGCTGGACGTTCGCAATTTCGGTGTTGAGCTCTGACATGAATTAGCGAGAGGAAGCGATGAGACGTCTGGAGCTCTGAGTGTCTAAAGAAGTTCAGAGCCCAAGTGTTTGTGGTTCGTTTGAGAGGTTACCAGTGGGAGATGAGGACCAGCAAGAGCTTTCAGGGCTGGCACCTTTAGTGTAGGAGCAATCGCTGGACGTTCGCAATTTCGGTGTTTAGCTCTGACGTGAATTAGCGAGAGGAAGCGATGAGACGTCTGGACCCTTGCGTGTCTAAACAAGTTCAGAGCCCAAGTGTTTGTGGTTCCGTTTAGAGGTTACCAGTGGGAGATGAGGACCAGCAAGAGCTTTCAGGGCTGGCACCTTTAGTGTAGGAGCAATCGCTGGACGTTCGCAATTTTGGTGTTGAGCTCTGACGTGAATTAGCGAGAGGAAGCGATGAGACGTCTGGACCTTTGCGTGTCTAAACAAGTTCAGAGCCCAAGTGTTTGTGGTTCGTTTTAGAGGTTACCAGTGGGAGATGAGGACCAGCAAGAGCTTTCAGGGCTGGCATCTTTAGTGTAGGAGCAATCGCTGGACGTTCGCAATTTCGGTGTTGAGCTCTGAAGTGAATTAGCGAGAGGAAGCGATGATACGTCTGGACCTTTGCGTGTCTAAACAAGTTCAGAGCCCAAGTGTTTGTGGTTCGTTTTAGAGGTAACCAGTGGGAGATGAGGACCAGGAAGAGCTTTCAGGGCTGGCACCTTTAGTGTAGGAGCAATCGCTGGACGTTCGCAATTTTGGTGTTGAGCTCTGACGTGAATTAGCGAAAGGAAGCGATGATACGTCTGGACCTTTGAGTGTCTAAACAAGTTCAGAGCCCAAGTGTTTGTGGTTCGGTTTAGAGGTTACGAGTGGGAGATGAGGACCAGCAAGAGCTTTCAGGGCTGGCACCTTTAGTGTAGGAGCAATCGCTGGACGTTCGCAATTTCGGTGTTGAGCTCTGACGTGAATTAGCGAGAGGAAGCGATGAGACGTCTGGACCTTTGCGTGTCTAAACAAGTTCAGAGCCCAAGTGTTTGTGGTTCGGTTTAGAGGTTACCAGTGGGAGATGAGGACCAGCAAGAGCTTTCAGGGCTGGCGCCTTTAGTGTAGGATCAATCGCTGGACGTTCGCAATTTCGGTGTTGAGCTCTGACATGAATTAGAGAGAGGAAGCGATGATACGTCTGGAGCTCTGAGTGTCTAAAGAAGTTCAGAGCCCAAGTGTTTGTGGTTCGTTTTAGAGGTTACCAGTGGGAGATGAGGACCAGGAAGAGCTTTCAGGGCTGGCACCTTTAGTGTAGGAGCAATCGCTGGACGTTCGCAATTTCGGTGTTGAGCTCTGAAGTGAATTAGCGAGAGGAAGCGATGATACGTCTGGACCTTTGCGTGTCTAAACAAGTTCAGAGCCCAAGTGTTTGTGGTTCGTTTTAGAGGTAACCAGTGGGAGATGAGGACCAGCAAGAGCTTTCAGGGCTGGCGCCTTTAGTGTAGGATCAATCGCTGGACGTTCGCAATTTCGGTGTTGAGCTCTGACATGAATTAGAGAGAGGAAGCGATGATACGTCTGGAGCTCTGAGTGTCTAAAGAAGTTCAGAGCCCAAGTGTTTGTGGTTCGTTTTAGAGGTTACCAGTGGGAGATGAGGACCAGCAAGAGCTTTCAGGGCTGGCACCTTTAGTGTAGGAGCAATCGCTGGACGTTCGCAATTTCGGTGTTGAGCTCTGACGTGAATTAGCGAGAGGAAGCGATGAGACGTCTGGAACTTTGCGTGTCTAAACAAGTTCAGAGCCCAAGTGTTTGTGGTTCGTTTGAGAGGTTACCAGTGGGAGATGAGGACCAGCAAGAGCTTTCAGGGCTGGCACCTTTAGTGTAGGAGCAATCGCTGGACGTTCGCAATTTCGGTGTTTAGCTCTGACGTGAATTAGCGAGAGGAAGCGATGAGACGTCTGGACCCTTGCGTGTCTAAACAAGTTCAGAGCCCAAGTGTTTGTGGTTCCGTTTAGAGGTTACCAGTGGGAGATGAGGACCAGCAAGAGCTTTCAGGGCTGGCACCTTTAGTGTAGGAGCAATCGATGGACGTTCGCAATTTCGGTGTTGAGCTCTGACGTGAATTAGCGAGAGGAAGCGATGAGACGTCTGGAACTTTGCGTGTCTAAACAAGTTCAGAGCCCAAGTGTTTGTGGTTCGTTTTAGAGGTTACCAGTGGGAGATGAGGACCAGCAAGAGCTTTCAGGGCTGGCACCTTTAGTGTAGGAGCAATTGCTGGACGTTCGCAATTTCGGTGTTGAGCTCTGACGTGAATTAGCGAGAGGAAGCGATGATACGTCTGGACCTTTGCGTGTCTAAACAAGTTCAGAGCCCAAGTGTTTGTGGTTTGTTTTAGAGGTAACCAGTGGGAGATGAGGACCAGGAAGAGCTTTCAGGGCTGGCACCTTTAGTGTAGGAGCAATCGCTGGACGTTCGCAATTTTGGTGTTGAGCTCTGACGTGAATTAGCGAAAGGAAGCGATGATACGTCTGGACCTTTGAGTGTCTAAACAAGTTCAGAGCCCAAGTGTTTGTGGTTCGGTTTAGAGGTTACGAGTGGGAGATGAGGACCAGCAAGAGCTTTCAGGGCTGGCACCTTTAGTGTAGGAGCAATCGCTGGACGTTCGCAATTTCGGTGTTGAGCTCTGACGTGAATTAGCGAGAGGAAGCGATGAGACGTCTGGACCTTTGCGTGTCTAAACAAGTTCAGAGCCCAAGTGTTTGTGGTTCGGTTTAGAGGTTACCAGTGGGAGATGAGGACCAGCAAGAGCTTTCAGGGCTGGCGCCTTTAGTGTAGGATCAATCGCTGGACGTTCGCAATTTCGGTGTTGAGCTCTGACATGAATTAGAGAGAGGAAGCGATGATACGTCTGGAGCTCTGAGTGTCTAAACAAGTTCAGAGCCCAAGTGTTTGTGGTTCGTTTTAGAGGTTACCAGTGGGAGATGAGGACCAGGAAGAGCTTTCAGGGCTGGCACCTTTAGTGTAGGAGCAATCGCTGGACGTTCGCAATTTCGGTGTTGAGCTCTGAAGTGAATTAGCGAGAGGAAGCGATGATACGTCTGGACCTTTGCGTGTCTAAACAAGTTCAGAGCCCAAGTGTTTGTGGTTCGTTTTAGAGGTAACCAGTGGGAGATGAGGACCAGGAAGAGCTTTCAGGGCTGGCACCTTTAGTGTAGGAGCAATCGCTGGACGTTCGCAATTTTGGTGTTGAGCTCTGACGTGAATTAGCGAAAGGAAGCGATGAGACGTCTGGAGCTTTGCGTGTCTAAACAAGTTCAGAGCCCAAGTGTTTGTGGTTCGGTTTAGAGGTTACGAGTGGGAGATGAGGACCAGCAAGAGCTTTCAGGGCTGGCACCTTTAGTGTAGGAGCAATCGCTGGACGTTCGCAATTTCGGTGTTGAGCTCTGACGTGAATTAGCGAGAGGAAGCGATGAGACGTCTGGACCTTTGCGTGTCTAAACAAGTTCAGAGCCCAAGTGTTTGTGGTTCGTTTTAGAGGTTACCAGTGGGAGATGAGGACCAGCAAGAGCTTTCAGGGCTGGCGCCTTTAGTGTAGGATCAATCGCTGGACGTTCGCAATTTCGGTGTTGAGCTCTGACATGAATTAGAGAGAGGAAGCGATGATACGTCTGGAGCTCTGAGTGTCTAAAGAAGTTCAGAGCCCAAGTGTTTGTGGTTCGTTTGAGAGGTTACCAGTGGGAGATGAGGACCAGGAAGAGCTTTCAGGGCTGGCACCTTTAGTGTAGGAGCAATCGCTGGACGTTCGCAATTTCGGTGTTGAGCTCTGACGTGAATTAGCGAGAGGAAGCGATGATACGTCTGGACCTTTGCGTGTCTAAACAAGTTCAGAGCCCAAGTGTTTGTGGTTCGTTTTAGAGGTAACCAGTGGGAGATGAGGACCAGGAAGAGCTTTCAGGGCTGGCACCTTTAGTGTAGGAGCAATCGCTGGACGTTCGCAATTTTGGTGTTGAGCTCTGACGTGAATTAGCGAAAGGAAGCGATGAGACGTCTGGAGCTTTGCGTGTCTAAACAAGTTCAGAGCCCAAGTGTTTGTGGTTCGGTTTAGAGGTTACGAGTGGGAGATGAGGACCAGCAAGAGCTTTCAGGGCTGGTACCTTTAGTGTAGGAGCAATCGCTGGACGTTTGCAATTTCGGTGTTGAGCTCTGACGTGAATTAGCGAGAGGAAGCGATGATACGTCTGGAGCTTTGCGTGTCTAAACAAGTTCAGAGCCCAAGTGTTTGTGGTTCGGTTTAGAGGTTACCAGTGGGAGATGAGGACCAGCAAGAGCTTTCAGGGCTGGCACCTTTAGTGTAGGAGCAATCGCTGGACGTTCGCAATTTCGGTGTTGAGCTCTGACGTGAATTAGCGAGAGGAAGCGATGAGACGTCTGGACCTTTGCGTGTCTAAACAAGTTCAGAGCCCAAGTGTTTGTGGTTCGTTTTAGAGGTAACCAGTGGGAGATGAGGACCAGCAAGAGCTTTCAGGGCTGGCACCTTTAGTGTAGGAGCAATCGCTGGACGTTCGCAATTTCGGTGTTGAGCTCTGACGTGAATTAGCGAGAGGAAGCGATGAGACGTCTGGACCTTTGAGTGTCTAAAGAAGTTCAGAGCCCAAGTGTTTGTGGTTCGTTTTAGAGGTTACCAGTGGGAGATGAGGACCAGCAAGAGCTTTCAGGGCTGGCGCCTTTAGTGTAGGAGCAATCGCTGGACGTTCGCAATTTCGGTGTTGAGCTCTGACGTGAATTAGCGAGAGGAAGCGATGAGACGTCTGGAACTTTGCGTGTCTAAACAAGTTCAGAGCCCAAGTGTTTGTGGTTCGTTTTAGAGGTTACCAGTGGGAGATGAGGACCAGCAAGAGCTTTCAGGGCTGGCACCTTTAGTGTAGGAGCAATCGCTGGACGTTCGCAATTTCGGTGTTGAGCTCTGACGTGAATTAGCGAGAGGAAGCGATGAGACGTCTGGACCCTTGCGTGTCTAAACAAGTTCAGAGCCCAAGTGTTTGTGGTTCCGTTTAGAGGTTACCAGTGGGAGATGAGGACCAGCAAGAGCTTTCAGGGCTGGCACCTTTAGTGTAGGAGCAATCGCTGGACGTTCGCAATTTCGGTGTTGAGCTCTGACGTGAATTAGCGAGAGGAAGCGATGAGACGTCTGGACCTTTGCGTGTCTAAACAAGTTCAGAGCCCAAGTGTTTGTGGTTCGTTTTAGAGGTTACGAGTGGGAGATGAGGACCAGCAAGAGCTTTCAGGGCTGGCACCTTTAGTGTAGGAGCAATTGCTGGACGTTCGCAATTTCGGTGTTGAGCTCTGAAGTGAATTAGCGAGAGGAAGCGATGAGACGTCTGGACCTTTGCGTGTCTAAACAAGTTCAGAGCCCAAGTGTTTGTGGTTCGTTTTAGAGGTTACCAGTGGGAGATGAGGACCAGCAAGAGCTTTCAGGGCTGGCACCTTTAGTGTAGGAGCAATCGCTGGACGTTCGCAATTTTGGTGTTGAGCTCTGACGTGAATTAGCGAAAGGAAGCGATGATACGTCTGGACCTTTGAGTGTCTAAACAAGTTCAGAGCCCAAGTGTTTGTGGTTCGGTTTAGAGGTTACGAGTGGGAGATGAGGACCAGCAAGAGCTTTCAGGGCTGGCACCTTTAGTGTAGGAGCAATCGCTGGACATTCGCAATTTCGGTGTTGAGCTCTGACGTGAATTAGCGAGAGGAAGCGATGAGACATCTGGACCTTTGCGTGTCTAAACAAGTTCAGAGCCCAAGTGTTTGTGGTTCGGTTTAGAGGTTACCAGTGGGAGATGAGGACCAGCAAGAGCTTTCAGGGCTGGCACCTTTAGTGTAGGAGCAATCGCTGGACGTTCGCAATTTCGGTGTTGAGCTCTGATGTGAATTAGCGAGAGGAAGCGATGATACGTCTGGACCTTTGCATGTCTAAACAAGTTCAGAGCCCAAGTGTTTGTGGTTCGTTTTAGAGGTTACGAGTGGGAGATGAGGACCAGCAAGAGCTTTCAGGGCTGGCACCTTTAGTGTAGGAGCAATCGCTGGACGTTCGCAATTTCGGTGTTGAGCTCTGACGTGAATTAGCGAGAGGAAGCGATGAGACGTCTGGAACTTTGCGTGTCTAAACAAGTTCAGAGCCCAAGTGTTTGTGGTTCGTTTGAGAGGGTACCAGTGGGAGATGAGGACCAGCAAGAGCTTTCAGGGCTGGCGCCTTTAGTGTAGGATCAATCGCTGGACGTTCGCAATTTCGGTGTTGAGCTCTGACGTGAATTACAAGAGGAAGCGATGATACGTCTGGACCTTTGCGTGTCTAAACAAGTTCGGAGCCCAAGTGTTTGTGGTTCGGCTTAGAGGTTACCAGTGGGAGATGAGGACCAGCAACAGCTTTCAGGGCTGGCACCTTTAGTGTAGGAGCAATCGCTGGACGTTCGCAATTTCAGTGTTGAGCTCAGACGTGAATTAGCGAGAGGAAGCGATGAGACGTCTGGACCTTTGAGTGTCTAAAGAAGTTCAGAGCCCAAGTGTTTGTGGTTCGTTTTAGAGGTTACTACTGGGAGATGAGGACCAGCAAGAGCTTTCAGGGCTGGCACCTTTAGTGTAGGAGCAATCGCTGGACGTTCGCAATTTTGGTGTTGAGCTCTGACATGAATTAGCGAGAGGAAGCGATGAGACGTCTGGACCTTTGCGTGTCTAAAGAAGTTCAGAGCCCAAGTGTTTGTGGTTCTTTTGAGAGGTTACCAGTGGGAGATGAGGACCAGCAAGAGCTTTCAGGGCTGGCACCTTTATTGTAGGAGCAATCGCTGGACGTTCGCAATTTCGGTATTGAGCTCTGACGTGAATTAGCGAGAGGAAGCGATGAGACGTCTGGAGCTTTGCGTGTCTAAACAAGTTCAGAGCCCAAGTGTTTGTGGTTCGTTTTAGAGGTTACCAGTGGGAGATGAGGACCAGCAAGAGCTTTCAGGGCTGGCACCTTTAGTGTAGGAGCAATCGCTGGACGTTCGCAATTTTGGTGTTGAGCTCTGACGTGAATTAGCGAGAGGAAGCGATGAGACGTCTGGACCCTTGCGTGTCTAAACAAGTTCAGAGCCCAAGTGTTTGTGGTTCCGTTTAGAGGTTACCAGTGGGAGATGAGGACCAGCAAGAGCTTTCAGGGCTGGCACCTTTAGTGTAGGAGCAATCGCTGGACGTTCGCAATTTCGGTGTTGAGCTCTGACGTGAATTACAAGAGGAAGCGATGATACGTGTGGACCTTTGCGTGTCTAAACAAGTTCGGAGCCCAAGTGTTTGTGGTTCGTTTTAGAGGTAACCAGTGGGAGATGAGGACCAGGAAGAGCTTTCAGGGCTGGCACCTTTAGTGTAGGAGCAATCGCTGGACGTTCGCAATTTCGGTGTTGAGCTCTGACGTCAATTAGCGAGAGGAAGCGATGAGACATCTGGACCTTTGCGTGTCTAAACAAGTTGAGAGCCCAAGTGTTTGTGGTTCGTTTTTAGAGGTTACCAGGAGCAGATGAGGACCAGCAAGAGCTTTCAGGGCTGGCACCTTTAGTGTAGGAGCAATCGCTGGACGTTCGCAATTTCGGTGTTGAGCTCTGACATGAATTAGAGAGAGGAAGCGATGATACGTCTGGAGCTCTGAGTGTCTAAAGAAGTTCAGAGCCCAAGTGTTTGTGGTTCGTTTTAGAGGTTACCAGTGGGAGATGAGGACCAGCAAGAGCTTTCAGGGCTGGCACCTTTAGTGTAGGAGTAATCGTTGGACGTTTCCAATTTCGGTGTTGAGCTCTGACGTGAATTAGCGAGAGGAAGCGATGAGACGTCTGGACCTTTGCGTGTCTAAACAAGTTCAGAGCCCAAGTGTTTGTGGTTCGTTTTAGAGGTTACCAGTGGGAGATGAGGACCAGCAAGAGCTTTCAGGGCTGGCACCTTTAGTGTAGGAGCAATCGCTGGACGTTCGCAATTTCGGTGTTGAGCTCTGACGTGAATTAGCGAGAGGAAGCGATGAGACGTCTGGACCTTTGCGTGTCTAAACAAGTTCAGAGCCCAAGTGTTTGTGGTTCGTTTGAGAGGTTACCAGTGGGAGATGAGGACCAGCAAGAGCTTTCAGGGCTGGCACCTTTATTGTAGGAGGAATCGCTGGACGTTCGCAATTTCGGTGTTGAGCTCTGACGTGAATTAGCGAGAGTAAGTGATGAGACGTCTGGACCTTTGCGTGTCTAAACAAGTTCAGAGCCCAAGTGTTTGTGGTTCGTTTTAGAGGTTACCAGTGGGAGATGAGGACCAGCAAGAGCTTTCAGGGCTGGCACCTTTAGTGTAGGAGCAATCGCTGGACGTTCGCAATTTCGGTGTTGAGCTCTGACGTGAATTAGCGAGAGGAAGCGATGAGACGTGTGGACCCTTGTGTGTCTAAACAAGTTCAGAGCCCAAGTGTTTGTGGTTGCGTTTAGAGGTTACCAGTGGGAGATGAGGACCAGCAAGAGCTTTCAGGGCTGGCACCTTTAGTGTAGGAGCAATCGCTGGACGTTCGCAATTTCGGTGTTGAGCTCTGACGTGAATTAGCGAGAGGAAGCGATGAGACGTCTGGACCTTTGAGTGTCTAAACAAGTTCAGAGCCCAAGTGTTTGTGGTTCGTTTTAGAGGTTACCAGTGGGAGATGAGGACCAGCAAGAGCTTTCAGGGCTGGCACCTTTAGTGTAGGAGCAATTGCTGGACGTTCGCAATTTCGGTGTTGAGCTCTGAAGTGAATTAGCGAGAGGAAGCGATGATACGTCTGGACCTTTGCGTATCTAAACAAGCTCAGAGCCCAAGTGTTTGTGGTTCGTTTTAGAGGTAACCAGTGGGAGATGAGGACCAGGAAGAGCTTTCAGGGCTGGCACCTTTAGTGTAGGAGCAATCGCTGGACGTTCGCAATTTCGGTGTTGAGCTCTGACATGAATTAGCGAGAGGAAGCGATGATACGTCTGGACCATTGAGT
The DNA here is from genome assembly GCF_030936135.1 of Gavia stellata. Classification (NCBI taxonomy): domain Eukaryota; kingdom Metazoa; phylum Chordata; class Aves; order Gaviiformes; family Gaviidae; genus Gavia; species Gavia stellata. Next base: position 36,674 of record NW_026777312.1, on the reverse strand, counting down.
GTCTAAACAAGTTCAGAGCCCAAGTGTTTGTGGTTCGTTTTAGAGGTTACCAGTGGGAGATGAGGACCAGCAAGAGCTTTCAGGGCTGGCACCTTTAGTGTAGGAGCAATCGCTGGACGTTCGCAATTTCGGTGTTGAGCTCTGACGTGAATTAGCGAGAGGAAGCGATGAGACGTCTGGACCTTTGCGTGTCTAAACAAGTTCAGAGCCCAAGTGTTTGTGGTTCGTTTTTAAAGGTTACCAGTAGGAGATGAGGACGAGGAAGAACTTTCAGGGCTGGCACCTTTAGTGTAGGAGCAATCGCTGGACGTTCGCAATTTCAGTGTTGAGCTCTGACGTGAATTAGCGAGAGGAAGCGATGATACGTCTGGACCTTTGAGTGTCTAAACAAGTTCAGAGCCCAAGTGTTTGTGGTTCGTTTGAGAGGTTACCAGTGGGAGATGAGGACCAGCAAGAGCTTTCAGGGCTGGCACCTTTAGTGTAGGAGCAATCGCTGGACGTTCGCAATTTCGGTGTTGAGCTCTGACGTGAATTAGCGAGAGGAAGCGATGAGACGTCTGGACCTTTGCGTGTCTAAACAAGTTCAGAGCCCAAGTGTTTGTGGTTCGTTTGAGAGGTTACCAGTGGGAGATGAGGACCAGCAAGAGCTTTCAGGGCTGCACCTTTAGTGTAGGAGCAATCGATGGACGTTCGCAATTTCGGTGTTGAGCTCTGACGTGAATTAGCGAGAGGAAGCGATGATACGTCTGGACCTTTGCGTGTCTAAAGAAGTTCAGAGCCCAAGTGTTTGTGGTTCTTTTGAGAGGTTACCAGTGGGAGATGAGGACCAGCAAGAGCTTTCAGGGCTGGCACCTTTATTGTAGGAGCAATCGCTGACGCGTTCGCAATTTCGGTATTGAGCTCTGACGTGAATTAGCGAGAGGAAGCGATGAGACGTCTGGAGCTTTGCGTGTCTAAACAAGTTCAGAGCCCAAGTGTTTGTGGTTCGTTTGAGAGGTTACCAGTGGGAGATGAGGACCAGCAAGAGCTTTCAGGGCTGGCACCTTTAGTGTAGGAGCAATCGCTGGACGTTCGCAATTTTGGTGTTGAGCTCTGACGTGAATTAGCGAGAGGAAGCGATGAGACGTCTGGACCCTTGCGTGTCTAAACAAGTTCAGAGCCCAAGTGTTTGTGGTTCCGTTTAGAGGTTACCAGTGGGAGATGAGGACCAGCAAGAGCTTTCAGGGCTGGCACCTTTAGTGTAGGAGCAATCGCTGGACGTTCGCAATTTCGGTGTTGAGCTCTGACGTGAATTACAAGAGGAAGCGATGATACGTGTGGACCTTTGCGTGTCTAAACAAGTTCGGAGCCCAAGTGTTTGTGGTTCGTTTTAGAGGTAACCAGTGGGAGATGAGGACCAGGAAGAGCTTTCAGGGCTGGCACCTTTAGTGTAGGAGCAATCGCTGGACGTTCGCAATTTCGGTGTTGAGCTCTGACGTCAATTAGCGAGAGGAAGCGATGAGACATCTGGACCTTTGCGTGTCTAAACAAGTTCAGAGCCCAAGTGTTTGTGGTTCGTTTTTAGAGGTTACCAGGAGCAGATGAGGACCAGCAAGAGCTTTCAGGGCTGGCACCTTTAGTGTAGGAGCAATCGCTGGACGTTCGCAATTTCGGTGTTGAGCTCTGACATGAATTAGAGAGAGGAAGCGATGATACGTCTGGAGCTCTGAGTGTCTAAAGAAGTTCAGAGCCCAAGTGTTTGTGGTTCGTTTGAGAGGTTACCAGTGGGAGATGAGGACCAGCAAGAGCTTTCAGGGCTGGCACCTTTAGTGTAGGAGTAATCGTTGGACGTTTCCAATTTCGGTGTTGAGCTCTGACGTGAATTAGCGAGAGGAAGCGATGAGACGTCTGGACCTTTGCGTTTCTAAACAAGTTCAGAGCCCAAGTGTTTGTGGTTCGTTTTAGAGGTTACGAGTGGGAGATGAGGACCAGCAAGAGCTTTCAGGGCTGGCACCTTTAGTGTAGGAGCAATCGCTGGATGTTCGCAATTTCGGTGTTGAGCTCTGACGTGAATTAGCGAGAGGAAGCGATGAGACGTCTGGACCTTTGCGTGTCTAAACAAGTTCAGAGCCCAAGTGTTTGTGGTTCGTTTGAGAGGTTACCAGTGGGAGATGAGGACCAGCAAGAGCTTTCAGGGCTGGCACCTTTATTGTAGGAGGAATCGCTGGACGTTCGCAATTTCGGTGTTGAGCTCTGACGTGAATTAGCGAGAGTAAGTGATGAGACGTCTGGACCTTTGCGTGTCTAAACAAGTTCAGAGCCCAAGTGTTTGTGGTTCGGTTTAGAGGTTACCAGTGGGAGATGAGGACCAGCAAGAGCTTTCAGGGCTGGCACCTTTAGTGTAGGAGCAATCGCTGGACGTTCGCAATTTCGGTGTTGAGCTCTGACGTGAATTAGCGAGAGGAAGCGATGAGACGTGTGGACCCTTGTGTGTCTAAACAAGTTCAGAGCCCAAGTGTTTGTGGTTGCGTTTAGAGGTTACCAGTGGGAGATGAGGACCAGCAAGAGCTTTCAGGGCTGGCACCTTTAGTGTAGGAACAATCGCTGGACGTTCGCAATTTCGGTGTTGAGCTCTGACGTGAATTAGCGAGAGGAAGCGATGAGACGTCTGGACCTTTGAGTGTCTAAACAAGTTCAGAGCCCAAGTGTTTGTGGTTCGTTTTAGAGGTTACGAGTGGGAGATGAGGACCAGCAAGAGCTTTCAGGGCTGGCACCTTTAGTGTAGGAGCAATTGCTGGACGTTCGCAATTTCGGTGTTGAGCTCTGAAGTGAATTAGCGAGAGGAAGCGATGATACGTCTGGACCTTAGCGTATCTAAACAAGCTCAGAGCCCAAGTGTTTGTGGTTCGTTTTAGAGGTAACCAGTGGGAGATGAGGACCAGGAAGAGCTTTCAGGGCTGGCACCTTTAGTGTAGGAGCAATCGCTGGACGTTCGCAATTTCGGTGTTGAGCTCTGACATGAATTAGCGAGAGGAAGCGATGATACGTCTGGACCATTGAGTGTCTAAACAAGTTCAGAGCCCAAGTGTTTGTGGTTCGTTTTAGAGGTTACCAGTGGGAGATGAGGACCAGCAAGAGCTTTCAGGGCTGGCACCTTTAGTGTAGGAGCAATCGCTGGACGTTCGCAATTTCGGTGTTGAGCTCTGACGTGAATTAGCGAGAGGAAGCGATGAGACGTCTGGACCTTTGCGTGTCTAAACAAGTTCAGAGCCCAAGTGTTTGTGGTTCGTTTTTAAAGGTTACCAGTAGGAGATGAGGACGAGGAAGAACTTTCAGGGCTGGCACCTTTAGTGTAGGAGCAATCGCTGGACGTTCGCAATTTCGGTGTTGAGCTCTGACGTGAATTAGCGAGAGGAAGCGATGATACGTCTGGACCTTTGAGTGTCTAAACAAGTTCAGAGCCCAAGTGTTTGTGGTTCGTTTGAGAGGTTACCAGTGGGAGATGAGGACCAGCAAGAGCTTTCAGGGCTGGCACCTTTAGTGTAGGAGCAATCGCTGGACGTTCGCAATTTCGGTGTTGAGCTCTGACGTGAATTAGCGAGAGGAAGCGATGAGACGTCTGGACCTTTGCGTGTCTAAACAAGTTCAGAGCCCAAGTGTTTGTGGTTCCTTTGAGAGGTTACCAGTGGGAGATGAGGACCAGCAAGAGCTTTCAGGGCTGCACCTTTAGTGTAGGAGCAATCGATGGACGTTCGCAATTTCGGTGTTGAGCTCTGACGTGAATTAGCGAGAGGAAGCGATGATACGTCTGGACCTTTGCGTGTCTAAAGAAGTTCAGAGCCCAAGTGTTTGTGGTTCTTTTGAGAGGTTACCAGTGGGAGATGAGGACCAGCAAGAGCTTTCAGGGCTGGCACCTTTAGTGTAGGAGCAATCGCTGGACGTTCGCAATTTCGGTATTGAGCTCTGACGTGAATTAGCGAGAGGAAGCGATGAGACGTCTGGAGCTTTGCGTGTCTAAACAAGTTCAGAGCCCAAGTGTTTGTGGTTGGTTTTAGAGGTTACCAGTGGGAGATGAGGACCAGCAAGAGCTTTCAGGGCTGGCACCTTTAGTGTAGGGAGCAATCGCTGGACGTTCGCAATTTTGGTGTTGAGCTCTGACGTGAATTAGCGAGAGGAAGCGATGAGACGTCTGGACCCTTGCGTGTCTAAACAAGTTCAGAGCCCAAGTGTTTGTGGTTCCGTTTAGAGGTTACCAGTGGGAGATGAGGACCAGCAAGAGCTTTCAGGGCTGGCACCTTTAGTGTAGGAGCAATCGCTGGACGTTCGCAATTTCGGTGTTGAGCTCTGACATGAATTAGAGAGAGGAAGCGATGATACGTCTGGAGCTCTGAGTGTCTAAAGAAGTTCAGAGCCCAAGTGTTTGTGGTTCGTTTGAGAGGTTACCAGTGGGAGATGAGGACCAGCAAGAGCTTTCAGGGCTGGCACCTTTAGTGTAGGAGTAATCGTTGGACGTTTCCAATTTCGGTGTTGAGCTCTGACGTGAATTAGCGAGAGGAAGCGATGAGACGTCTGGACCTTTGCGTTTCTAAACAAGTTCAGAGCCCAAGTGTTTGTGGTTCGTTTTAGAGGTTACGAGTGGGAGATGAGGACCAGCAAGAGCTTTCAGGGCTGGCACCTTTAGTGTAGGAGCAATCGCTGGACGTTCGCAATTTCGGTGTTGAGCTCTGACGTGAATTAGCGAGAGGAAGCGATGATACGTCTGGACCTTTGCGTCTCTAAACAAGTTCAGAGCCCAAGTGTTTGTGGTTCGTTTGAGAGGTTACCAGTGGGAGATGAGGACCAGCAAGAGCTTTCAGGGCTGGCACCTTTATTGTAGGAGGAATCGCTGGATGTTCGCAATTTCGGTGTTGAGCTCTGACGTGAATTAGCGAGAGTAAGTGGTGAGACGTCTGGACCTTTGCGTGTCTAAACAAGTTCAGAGCCCAAGTGTTTGTGGTTCGGTTTAGAGGTTACCAGTGGGAGATGAGGACCAGCAAGAGCTTTCAGGGCTGGCACCTTTAGTGTAGGAGCAATCGCTGGACGTTCGCAATTTCGGTGTTGAGCTCTGACGTGAATTAGCGAGAGGAAGCGATGAGACGTGTGGACCCTTGTGTGTCTAAACAAGTTCAGAGCCCAAGTGTTTGTGGTTCGGTTTAGAGGTTACCAGTGGGAGATGAGGACCAGCAAGAGCTTTCAGGGCTGGCACCTTTAGTGTAGGAGCAATCGCTGGACGTTCGCAATTTCGGTGTTGAGCTCTGACGTGAATTGGCGAGAGGAAGCGATGAGACGTCTGGACCTTTGAGTGTGTAAACAAGTTCAGAGCCCAAGTGTTTGTGGTTCGTTTTAGAGGTTACCAGTGGGAGATGAGGACCAGCAAGAGCTTTCAGGGCTGGCACCTTTAGTGTAGGAGCAATTGCTGGACGTTCGCAATTTCGGTGTTGAGCTCTGAAGTGAATTAGCGAGAGGAAGCGATGATACGTCTGGACCTTTGCGTATCTAAACAAGCTCAGAGCCCAAGTGTTTGTGGTTCGTTTTAGAGGTAACCAGTGGGAGATGAGGACCAGGAAGAGCTTTCAGGGCTGGCACCTTTAGTGTAGGAGCAATCGCTGGACGTTCGCAATTTTGGTGTTGAGCTCTGACGTGAATTAGCGAAAGGAAGCGATGAGACATCTGGACCTTTGCGTGTCTAAACAAGTTCAGAGCCCAAGTGTTTGTGGTTCGGTTTAGAGGTTACGAGTGGGAGATGAGGACCAGCAAGAGCTTTCAGGGCTGGCACCTTTAGTGTAGGAGCAATCGCTGGACGTTCGCAATTTCGGTGTTGAGCTCTGACGTGAATTAGCGAGAGGAAGCGATGATACGTCTGAACCTTTGCATTTCTAAACAAGTTCAGAGCCCAAGTGTTTGTGGTTCGTTTTAGAGGTTACCAGTGGGAGATGAGGACCAGCAAGAGCTTTCAGGGCTGGCACCTTTAGTGTAGGAGCAATCGCTGGACGTTCGCAATTTCGGTGTTGAGCTCTGACGTGAATTAGCGAGAGGAAGCGATGAGACGTCTGGAACTTTGCGTGTCTAAACAAGTTCAGAGCCCAAGTGTTTGTGGTTCGTTTTAGAGGTTACCAGTGGGAGATGAGGACCAGCAAGAGCTTTCAGGGCTGGCGCCTTTAGTGTAGGATGAATCACTGGACGTTCGCATTTTCGGTGTTGAGCTCTGACGTGAATTACAAGAGGAAGCGATGATACGTCTGGACCTTTGCGTGTCTAAACAAGTTCGGAGCCCAAGTGTTTGTTGTTCGGTTTAGAGGTTACCAGTGGGAGATGAGGACCAGCAAGAGCTTTCAGGGCTGGCACCTTTAGTGTAGGAGCAATCGCTGGACGTTCGCAATTTCAGTGTTGAGCTCTGACGTGAATTAGCGAGAGGAAGCGATGAGACGTCTGGACCTTTGAGTGTCTAAACAAGTTCAGAGCCCAAGGGTTTGTGGTTCGTTTTAGAGGTTACGAGTGGGAGATGAGGACCAGCAAGAGCTTTCAGGGCTGGCACCTTTAGTGTAGGAGCAATCGCTGGACGTTCGCAATTTCAGTGTTGAGCTCTGACGTGAATTAGCGAGAGGAAGCGATGAGACGTCTGGACCTTTGCGTGTCTAAACAAGTTCAGAGCCCAAGTGTTTGTGGTTCGTTTTTAAAGGTTACCAGTAGTAGATGAGGACGAGGAAGAGCTTTCAGGGCTGGCACCTTTAGTGTAGGAGCAATCGCTGGACGTTCGCAATTTTGGTGTTGAGCTCTGACGTGAATTAGCGAGAGGAAGCGATGATACGTCTGGACCTTTGCATGTCTAAACAAGTTCAGAGCCCAAGTGTTTGTGGTTCGTTTTAGAGGTTACCAGTGGGAGATGAGGACCAGCAAGAGCTTTCAGGGCTGGCACCTTTAGTGTAGGAGTAATCGTTGGACGTTTCCAATTTCGGTGTTGAGCTCTGACGTGAATTAGCGAGAGGAGGCAATGAGACATCTGGACCTTTGCGTTTCTAAACAAGTTCAGAGCCCAAGTGTTTGTGGTTCGTTTTAGAGGTTACCAGTGGGAGATGAGGACCAGCAAGAGCTTTCAGGGCTGGCACCTTTAGTGTAGGAGCAATCGCTGGACGTTCGCAATTTCGGTGTTGAGCTCTGACGTGAATTAGCGAGAGGAAGCGATGAGACGTCTGGACCTTTGCGTGTCTAAACAAGTTCAGAGCCCAAGTGTTTGTGGTTCGGTTTAGAGGTTACGAGTGGGAGATGAGGACCAGCAAGAGCTTTCAGGGCTGGCACCTTTAGTGTAGGAGCAATCGCTGGACGTTCGCAATTTCGGTGTTGAGCTCTGACGTGACTTAGCGAGAGGAAGCGATGAGACGTCTGGACCTTTGAGTGTCTAAACAAGTTCAGAGCCCAAGTGTTTGTGGTTCGGTTTAGAGGTTACCAGTGGGAGATGAGGACCAGCAAGAGCTTTCAGGGCTGGCACCTTTAGTGTAGGAGCAATCGCTGGACGTTCGCAATTTCGGTGTTGAGCTCTGATGTGAATTAGCGAGAGGAAGCGATGATACGTCTGGACCTTTGCGTGTCTAAACAAGTTCAGAGCCAAGTGTTTGTGGTTCGTTTTAGAGGTTACCAGTGGGAGATGAGGACCAGCAAGAGCTTTCAGGGCTGGCACCTTTAGTGTAGGAGCAATCGCTGGACGTTCGCAATTTCGGTGTTGAGCTCTGACGTGAATTAGCGAGAGGAAGCGATGAGACGTCTGGAACTTTGCGTGTCTAAACAAGTTCAGAGCCCAAGTGTTTGTGGTTCGTTTTAGAGGTTACCAGTGGGAGATGAGGACCAGCAAGAGCTTTCAGGGCTGGCGCCTTTAGTGTAGGATCAATCACTGGACGTTCGCATTTTCGGTGTTGAGCTCTGACGTGAATTACAAGAGGAAGCGATGATACGTCTGGACCTTTGCGTGTCTAAACAAGTTCGGAGCCCAAGTGTTTGTGGTTCGGTTTAGAGGTTACCAGTGGGAGATGAGGACCAGCAACAGCTTTCAGGGCTGGCACCTTTGGTGTAGGAGCAATCGCTGGACGTTCGCAATTTCAGTGTTGAGCTCTGACGTGAATTAGCGAGAGGAAGCGATGAGACGTCTGGACCTTTGAGTGTCTAAAGAAGTTCAGAGCCCAAGGGTTTGTGGTTCGTTTTAGAGGTTACTACTGGGAGATGAGGACCAGCAAGAGCTTTCAGGGCTGGCACCTTTAGTGTAGGAGCAATCGCTGGACGTTCGCAATTTCAGTGTTGAACTCTGACGTGAATTAGCGAGAGGAAGCCATGAGACGTCTGGACCTTTGCGTGTCTAAACAAGTTCAGAGCCCAAGTGTTTGTGGTTCGTTTTTAAAGGTTACCAGTAGGAGATGAGGACGAGGAAGAGCTTTCAGGGCTGGCACCTTTAGTGTAGGAGCAATCGCTGGACGTTCGCAATTTTGGTGTTGAGCTCTGACGTGAATTAGCGAGAGGAAGCGATGAGACGTCTGGACCTTTGCGTGTCTAAACAAGTTCAGAGCCCAAGTGTTTGTGGTTCGTTTTAGAGGTTACCAGTGGGAGATGAGGACCAGCAAGAGCTTTCAGGGCTGGCACCTTTAGTGTAGGAGTAATCGTTGGACGTTTCCAATTTCGGTGTTGAGCTCTGACGTGAATTAGCGAGAGGAAGCGATGAGACTTCTGGAGCTTTGCGTGTCTAAACAAGTTCAGAGCCCAAGTGTTTGTGGTTCGGTTTAGAGGTTACGAGTGGGAGATGAGGACCAGCAAGAGCTTTCAGGGCTGGCACCTTTAGTGTAGGAGCAATCGCTGGACGTTCGCAATTTCGGTGTTGAGCTCTGATGTTAATTAGCGAGAGGAAGCCATGATACGTCTGGACCATTGAGTGTCTAAACAAGTTCAGAGCCCAAGTGTTTGTGGTTCCGTTTAGAGGTTACCAGTGGGAGATGAGGACCAGCAAGAGCTTCAGGGCTGGCACCTTTAGTGTAGGAGCAATCGCTGGACGTTCGCAATTCGGTGTTGAGCTCTGACGTGAATTAGCGAGAGGAAGCGATGAGACGTCTGGACCTTTGAGTGTCTAAACAAGTTCAGAGCCCAAGTGTTTGTGGTTCGTTTTAGAGGTTACCAGTGGGAGATGAGGACCAGCAAGAGCTTTCAGGGCTGGCACCTTTAGTGTAGGAGCAATTGCTGGACGTTCGCAATTTCGGTGTTGAGCTCTGACGTGAATTAGCGAGAGGAAGCGATGATACGTCTGGACCTTTGCGTATCTAAACAAGCTCAGAGCCCAAGTGTTTTGTGGTTCGTTTTAGAGGTAACCAGTGGGAGATGAGGACCAGGAAGAGCTTTCAGGGCTGGCACCTTTAGTGTAGAGCAATCGCTGGACGTTCGCAATTTTGGTGTTGAGCTCTGACGTGAATTAGCGAAAGGAAGCGATGAGACATCTGGACCTTTGCGTGTCTAAACAAGTTCAGAGCCCAAGTGTTTGTGGTTCGGTTTAGAGGTTACGAGTGGGAGATGAGGACCAGCAAGAGCTTTCAGGGCTGGCACCTTTAGTGTAGGAGCAATCGCTGGACGTTCGCAATTTCGGTGTTGAGCTCTGACGTGAATTAGCGAGAGGAAGCGATGATACGTCTGGACCTTTGCGTGTCTAAACAAGTTCAGAGCCCAAGTGTTTGTGGTTCGTTTTAGAGGTTACCAGTGGGAGATGAGGACCAGCAAGAGCTTTCAGGGCTGGCACCTTTAGTGTAGGAGCAATCGCTGGACGTTCGCAATTTCGGTGTTGAGCTCTGATGTGAATTAGCGAGAGGAAGCGATGAGACGTCTGGACCTTTGCATGTCTAAACAAGTTCAGAGCCCAAGTGTTTGTGGTTCGTTTGAGAGGTTACCAGTGGGAGATGAGGACCAGCAAGAGCTTTCAGGGCTGGCACCTTTAGTGTAGGAGCAATCGCTGGACGTTCGCAATTTCGGTGTTGAGCTCTGACGTGAATTAGCGAGAGGAAGCGATGAGACGTCTGGACCTTTGCGTGTCTAAACAAGTTCAGAGCCCAAGTGTTTGTGGTTCGGTTTAGAGGTTACCAGTGGGAGATGAGGACCAGGAAGAGCTTTCAGGGCTGGCACCTTTAGTGTAGGAGCAATCGCTGGACGTTCGCAATTGCGGTGTTGAGCTCTGATGTGAATTAGCGAGAGGAAGCGATGATACATCTGGACCTTTGCGTGTCTAAACAAGTTCAGAGCCCAAGTGTTTGTGGTTCGTTTGAGAGGTTACCAGTGGGAGATGAGGACCAGCAAGAGCTTTCAGGGCTGGCACCTTTATTGTAGGAGCAATCGCTGGACGTTCGCAATTTCGGCGTTGAGCTCTGACGTGAATTAGCGAGAGTAAGTGATGAGACGTCTGGACATTTGCGTGTCTAAACAAGTTCAGAGCCCAAGTGTTTGTGGTTCGTTTTAGAGGTTACCAGTGGGAGATGAGGACCAGCAACAGCTTTCAGGGCTGGCACCTTTAGTGTAGGAGCAATCGCTGGACGTTCGCAATTTCGGTGTTGAGCTCTGACGTGAATTAGCGAGAGGAAGCGATGAGACGTCTGGACCCTTGTGTGTCTAAACAAGTTCAGAGCCCAAGTGTTTGTGGTTCCGTTTAGAGGTTACGAGTGGGAGATGAGGACCAGCAAGAGCTTTCAGGGCTGGCACCTTTAGTGTAGGAGCAATCGCTGGACGTTCGCAATATCGGTGTTGAGCTCTGACGTGAATTAGCGAGAGGAAGCGATGAGACGTCTGGACCTTTGAGTGTCTAAACAAGTTCAGAGCCCAAGTGTTTGTGGTTCGTTTTAGAGGTTACCAGTGGGAGATGAGGACCAGCAAGAGCTTTCAGGGCTGGCACCTTTAGTGTAGGAGCAATCGCTGGACGTTCGCAATTTCGGTGTTGAGCTCTGATGTGAATTAGCGTGAGGAAGCGATGATACGTGTGGACCTTTGAGTGTCTAAACAAGTTCAGAGCCCAAGTGTTTGTGGTTCCGTTTAGAGGTTACCAGTGGGAGATGAGGACCAGCAAGAGCTTTCAGGGCTGGCACCTTTAGTGTAGGAGCAATCGCTGGACGTTCGCAATTTCGGTGTTGAGCTCTGACGTGAATTAGCGAGAGGAAGCAATGAGACATCTGGACCTTTGCGTTTCTAAACAAGTTCAGAGCCCAAGTGTTTGTGGTTGGTTTTAGAGGTTACCAGTGGGAGATGAGGAAGAGCAAGAGCTTTCAGGGCTGGCACCTTTAGTGTAGGAGCAATCGCTGGACGTTCGCAATTTCGGTGTTGAACTCTGACGTGAATTAGCGAGAGGAAGCAATGAGACATCTGGACCTTTGCGTTTCTAAACAAGTTCAGAGCCCAAGTGTTTGTGGTTGGTTTTAGAGGTTACCAGTGGGAGATGAGGAAGAGCAAGAGCTTTCAGGGCTGGCACCTTTAGTGTAGGAGCAATCGCTGGACGTTCGCAATTTCGGTGTTGAGCTCTGACGTGAATTAGCGAGAGGAAGCGATGAGACGTCTGGACCTTTGCGTGTCTAAACAAGTTCAGAGCCCAAGTGTTTGTGGTTCGTTTTAGAGGTTACCAGTGGGAGATGAGGACCAGCAAGAGCTTTCAGGGCTGGCACCTTTAGTGTAGGAGCAATTGCTGGACGTTCGCAATTTCGGTGTTGAGCTCTGAAGTGAATTAGCGAGAGGAAGCGATGATACGTCTGGACCTTTGCGTGTCTAAACAAGTTCAGCGCCCAAGTGTTTGTGGTTCGTTTTTAAAGGTTACCAGTAGGAGATGAGGACGAGGAAGAGCTTTCAGGGCTGGCACCTTTAGTGTAGGAGTAATCTCTGGACGTTCGCAATTTTGGTGTTGAGCTCTGACGTGAATTAGCGAGAGGAAGCGATGATACGTCTGGACCTTTGCATGTCTAAACAAGTTCAGAGCCCAAGTGTTTGTGGTTCGTTTTAGAGGTTACCAGTGGGAGATGAGGACCAGCAAGAGCTTTCAGGGCTGGCACCTTTAGTGTAGGAGCAATCGTTGGACGTTTCCAATTTCGGTGTTGAGCTCTGACGTGAATTAGCGAGAGGAAGCAATGAGACATCTGGACCTTTGCGTTTCTAAACAAGTTCAGAGCCCAAGTGTTTGTGGTTCGTTTTAGAGGTTACCAGTGGGAGATGAGGACCAGCAAGAGCTTTCAGGGCTGGCACCTTTAGTGTAGGAGCAATCGCTGGACGTTCGCCATTTCGGTGTTGAGCTCTGACGTGAATTAGCGAGAGGAAGCGATGAGACGAATGGACCTTTGCGTGTCTAAACAAGTTCAGAGCCCAAGTGTTTGTGGTTCGGTTTAGAGGTTACGAGTGGGAGATGAGGACCAGCAAGAGCTTTCAGGGCTGGCACCTTTAGTGTAGGAGCAATCGCTGGACGTTCGCAATTTCGGTGTTGAGCTCTGATGTTAATTAGCGAGAGGAAGCGATGATACGTCTGGACCTTTGAGTGTCTAAACAAGTTCAGAGCCCAAGTGTTTGTGGTTCTTTTGAGAGGTTACCAGTGGGAGATGAGGACCAGCAAGAGCTTTCAGGGCTGGCACCTTTAGTGTAGGAGCAATCGCTGGACGTTCGCAATTTCGGTGTTGAGCTCTGACGTGAATTAGCGAGAGGAAGCGATGAGACGTCTGGACCTTTGAGTGTCTAAAGAAGTTCAGAGCCCAAGTGTTTGTGGTTCGTTTTAGAGGTAACCAGTGGGAGATGAGGACCAGCAAGAGCTTTCAGGGCTGGCACCTTTAGTGTAGGAGCAATCGCTGGACGTTCGCAATTTCGGTGTTGAGCTCTGACGTCAATTAGCGAGAGGAAGCGATGAGACATCTGGACCTTTGCGTGTCTAAACAAGTTCAGAGCCCAAGTGTTTGTGGTTCGGTTGAGAGGTTACCAGTGGGAGATGAGGACCAGCAAGAGCTTTCAGGGCTGGCACCTTTAGTGTAGGAGCAATCGCTGGACGTTCGCAATTTCGGTGTTGAGCTCTGACGTGAATTAGCGAGAGGAAGCGATGAGACGTCTGGACCATTGAGTGTCTAAACAAGTTCAGAGCCCAAGTGTTTGTGGTTCGTTTTAGAGGTTACCAGTGGGAGATGAGGACCAGGAAGAGCTTTCAGGGCTGGCACCTTTAGTGTAGGAGCAATCGCTGGACGTTCACAATTTCGGTGTTGAGCTCTGACGTGAATTAGCGAGAGGAAGCGATGAGACGTCTGGACCCTTGCGTGTCTAAACAAGTTCAGAGCCAAAGTGTTTGTGGTTCGTTTTAGAGGTTACCAGTGGGAGATGAGGACCAGCAAGAGCTTTCAGGGCTGGCACCTTTAGTGTAGGAGCAATCGCTGGACGTCGCAATTTCGGTGTTGAGCTCTGACGTGAATTACAAGAGGAAGCGAAGATACGTCTGGACCTTTGCGTGTCTAAACAAGTTCGGAGCCCAAGTGTTTGTGGTTCGGTTTTAGAGGTTACCAGTGGGAGATGAGGACCAGCAAGAGCTTTCAGGGCTCGCACCTTTAGTGTAGGAGCAATCGCTGGACGTTCGCAATTTCGGTGTTGAGCTCTGACGTGACTTAGCGAGAGGAAGCGATGAGACGTCTGGACCATTGAGTGTCTAAACAAGTTCAGAGCCCAAGTGTTTGTGGTTCGTTTTAGAGGTTACTAGTGGGAGATGAGGACCAGGAAGAGCTTTCAGGGCTGGCACCTTTAGTGTAGGAGCAATCGCTGGACGTTCGCAATTTCGGTGTTGAGCTCTGACGTGAATTAGAGAGAGGAAGCGATGATACGTCTGGACCTTTGCATGTCTAAACAAGTTCAGAGCCCAAGTGTTTGTGGTTCGTTTAGAGGTTACCAGTGGGAGATGAGGACCAGCAAGAGCTTTCAGGGCTGGCACCTTTAGTGTAGGAGCAATCGCTGGACGTTCGCAATTTCGGTGTTCAGCTCTGACGTGAATTAGCGAGAGGAAGCGATGATACGTCTGGAGCTTTGCGTGTCTAAACAAGTTCAGAGCCCAAGTGTTTGTGGTTCGGTTGACCAGCAAGAGCTTTCAGGGCTGGCACCTTTAGTGTAGGAGCAATCGCTGGACGTTCGCCAATTTTGGTGTTGAGCTCTGACGTGAATTAGCGAGAGGAAGCGATGAGACGTCTTGACCTTTTGCGTGTCTAAACAAGTTCGGAGCCCAAGTGTTTGTGGTTCGTTTTAGAGGTAACCAGTGGGAGATGAGGACCAGGAAGAGCTTTCAGGGCTGGCACCTTTAGTGTAGGAGCAATCGCTGGACGTTCGCAATTTCGGTGTTGAGCTTCTGATGTCAATTAGCGAGAGGGAAGCGATGAGACATCTGGACCTTTGCGTGTCTAAACAAGTTCAGAGCCCAAGTGTTTGTGGTTCGGTTTAGAGGTTACCAGTGGGAGATGAGGACCAGCAAGAGCTTTCAGGGCTGGCACCTTTAGTGTAGGAGCAAGCGCTGGACGTTCGCAATTTCGGTGTTTGAGCTCTGACGTGAATTAGCGAGAGGAAGCGATGAGACGTCTGGACCATTGAGTGTCTAAAACAAGTTCAGAGCCCAAGTGTTTGTGGTTGGTTTTAGAGGTTACCAGTGGGAGATGAGGACCAGCAAGAGCTTTCAGGGCTGGCACCTTTAGTGTAGGAGCAATCGCTGGACGTTCACAATTTCGGTGTTGAGCTCTGACGTGAATTAGCGAGAGGAAGCGATGAGACGTCTGGACCCTTGCGTGTCTAAACAAGGTTCAGAGCCCAAGTGTTTGTGGTTCGGTTTAGAGGTTACCAGTGGGAGATGAGACCAGCAAGAGCTTTCAGGGCTGGCACCTTTAGTGTAGGAGCAAGCGCTGGACGTTCGCAATTTCGGTGTTGAGCTCTGACGTGAATTAGCGAGAGAATTTGCGGCGGGGAACCTTGTCACGAAGGATGAGGAAAAGGCTGAGGTACTTAATGCCTTCTTTGCCTCAGTCTTTAACAGCCACACCGGGTATCCTCAGGGTATCCGTCCCCCTGAGCTGGATGACAGGGATGGAGGGCAAAATAGGCTCCCCATGATCCAGGAGGAAGCAGTTAACGACCTGCTATGCCACCTGGACACTCTAAGTCTATGGGGCCTGATGGCATCCACCCAAGGGTGCTGAGGGAACTGGCGGAAGAGCTTGCCAAGCCGCTCTCCATCATTTATCAACAGTCCTGGTCAACGGGGGATGTCCCAGATGACTGGAGGCTTGCCAACGTGACGCCCATCTACAAGAAGGGTCGGAAGGAGGATCCGGGGAACTACAGGCCTGTCAGCCTGACCTCGGTGCCGGGGAAGGTTATGGAGAGGCTCATCTTGAGGGCGCTCACGGGACACGTGCAGGTTACCAAGGGATCAGGCCAAGCCAGCACGGGTTCATGAAAGGCAGGTCCTGCTTGACCAACCTATCTCCTTCTATGACCAGGTGACCCGCCTAGTGGATGAGGGGAAGGCTGTTGATGTTGTCTACCTGGACTTCAGCAAAGCCTTTGACACTGTTCCCCACAGTATTCTCCTAGAGAAGCTGGCGGCCTGTGGTTTAGACAGGTACACTCTTCGCTGGGTAAAAACTGGCTGGATGGCCGAGCCCAGAGGGTTGTGGTGAATGGGGCGAAATCCAGCTGGCGGCCGGTCACAAGCGGAGTCCCCCAGGGCTCGGTTTTGGGACCGGTCCTTGTTTAATATCTTTCATTGATGATCTGGATGAGGGGATAGAGTGCTCCCTCAGCAAGTTTGCAGATGACACCAAGTTGGGAGGGAGTGTTGATCTGCTTGAGGGTAGGAAGGCTCTGCAGAGGGATCTGGACAGGCTGGATCGATGGGCTGAGGCCAACCGGATGAAGTTCAATAAGGCCAAGTGCCGGGTTCTACACTTCGGCCACAACAACCCCAGGCAACGCTACAGGCTTGGGGATGAGTGGCTGGAAAGTTCCCCTGCAGAAAAGGACCTGGGGGTGTTGATCGACACCCGGGCTGAATATGAGCCAGCAGTGTGCCCAGGTGGCCAAGAAGGCCAACGGCATCCTGGCTTGCATCAGAAATGGTGTGGCCAGCAGGAGCAGGGAGGTGATCATGCCTCTGTACTCGGCTCTGGTGAGGGCCGCACCTCGAATACTGTGTTCAGTTTTGGGCCCCTCACTACAAGAAGGACATTGAGGTGCTGGAGCGTGTCCAGAGAAGGGCGACGAAGCTGGTGAGGGGTCTGGAACACAAGTCTTATGAGGAGCGGCTGAGCGAGCTGGGGTTGTTTAGCCTGGAGAAAGAGGAGGCTGAGGGGAGACCTTATCGCTCTCCTACAACTACCTGAAAGGGGGTTGCAGAGAGGTGGGTGTTGGTTCTTCTCCCAAGTGACTAGTGACAGGACTAGAGGAAATGGCCTCAAGTTGCGACAGGGGAGGTTCAGGCTAGACATTAGGAAAAAGTTCTTCACTGAGAGAGTGGTGAAACACTGGAATAGGCTGCCCAGGGAGGTGGTAGGAGTCACCCTCCCTGGAGGTATTCAAGGAGCGTGTGGATGTGGCATTGTGGGATGTAGCTTGATGGACATGGTGCTGTGTGGTGTTGGGTGGGTTGTGGCTTTGTTATTGTTGTTGTGTGGCGTGGGTTTTGTGGTTGTGTTTTTTTTTTTGGTGTTTTTTTTTTTTTGTTGTTGTGGGGTTTTTTGATGTTGTGTGTTGTTTTGTTTTTTTTTTTTTGTTTTAGTTTTGTTTTTTTGTGTTTTCCTTTTTTTTTTGTTTTTTTTTTTTTTTTTTTTTTTTTTTTTCCCCCCCCAGGTTGGACTCGATGATCTTACAGGTCTTTTCCAACCGTACTGATTCTGTGATTCTGAGAGGAAGCGATGAGGACGTCTGGACCCTTGCGTTGTCTAAACGAGTTCAGAGCCCAAGTGTTTGTGTGGTTCGGTTTAGAGGTTACCAGTGGGAGATGAGGACCAGCAAGAGCTTTCAGGGCTGGTCACCTTTAGTGTAGGAGCAATCGCTGGACGTTCGCAATTTCGGTGTTGAGCTCTGACGTGAATTAGCGAGAGGAAGCAATGATACGTCTGGACCTTTGCATGTCTAAACAAGTTCAGAGCCCAAGTGTTTGTGGTTCGTTTTTAGAGGTTACCAGTGGGAGATGAGGACCAGCAAGAGCTTTCAGGGCTGGCAACCTTTAGTGTAGGAGCAATCGCTGGACGTTCGCAATTTCGGTGTTCAGCTCTGACGTGAATTAGCGAGAGGAAGCGATGATACGTCTGGAGCTTTGCGTGTCTAAACAAGTTCAGAGCCCAAGTGTTTGTGGTTCGGTTTAGAGGTTACCAGTGGGAGATGAGGACCAGCAAGAGCTTTCAGGGCTGGCACCTTTAGTGTAGGAGCAATCGCTGGACGTTCGCAATTTTGGTGTTGAGCTCTGACGTGAATTAGCGAGAGGAAGCGATGAGACGTCTTGACCTTGTGCGTGTCTAAACAAGTTCGGGAGCCCAAGTGTTTGTGGTTCGTTTTAGAGGTAACCAGTGGGAGATGAGGACCAGGAAGAGCTTTCAGGGCTGGCACCTTTAGTGTAGGAGCAATCGCTGGACGTTCGCAATTTCGGTGTTGAGCTCTGATGTCAATTAGCGAGAGGAAGCGATGAGACATCTGGACCTTTGCGTGTCTAAACAAGTTCAGAGCCCAAGTGTTTGTGGTTCGGTTTAGAGGTTACCAGTGGGAGATGAGGACCAGCAAGAGCTTTCAGGGCTGGCACCTTTAGTGTAGGAGCAAGCGCTGGACGTTCGCAATTTCGGTGTTGAGCTCTGGACGTGAATTAGCGAGAGGAAGCGATGAGACGTCTGGACCATTGAGTGTCTAACAAGTTCAGAGCCCAAGTGTTTGTGGTTGGTTTTAGAGGTTACCAGTGGGAGATGAGGACCAGCAAGAGCTTTCAGGGCTGGCACCTTTAGTGTAGGAGCAATCGCTGGACGTTCGCCATTTCGGTGTTGAGCTCTGACGTGAATTAGCGAGAGGAAGCGATGAGACGTCTGGACCCTTGCGTGTCTAAACGAGTCAGAGCCCAAGTGTTTGTGGTTCGGTTTAGAGGTTACCAGTGGGAGATGAGGACCAGCAAGAGCTTTCAGGGCTGGCACCTTTAGTGTAGGAGCAATCACTGGACGTTCGCAATTTCGGTGTTGAGCTCTGACGTGAATTACAAGAGGAAGCGAAGATACGTCTGGACCTTTGCTTGTCTAAACAAGTTCGGAGCCCAAGTGTTTGTGGTTCGTTTTAAGAGGGTTACCAGTGGGAGATGAGGACCAGCAAGAGCTTTCAGGGCTGGCACCTTTTAGTGTAGGAGCAATCGCTGGACGTTCGCAATTCGGTGTTGAGCTCTGACGTGAATTAGCGAGAGGAAGCAATGAGACATCTGGACCTTTGCGTTTCTAAACAAGTTCAGAGCCCAAGTGTTGTGGTTGGTTTTAGAGGTTACCAGTGGGAGATGAGAAGAGCAAGAGCTTTCAGGGCTGGCACCTTTAGTGTAGGAGCAATCGCTGGACGTTCGCAATTTCGGTGTTCAGCTCTGACGTGACTTAGCGAGAGGAAGCGATGATACGTCTGGAGCTTTGCGTGTCTAAAGAAGTTCAGAGCCCAGTGTTTGTGGTCGTTTTTAAGTGTTACCAGTTGAGATGAGGACCAGCAACAGCTTTCAGGGCTGGCACCTTTAGTGTAGGAGCAATCGCTGGACGTTCGCAATTTCAGTATTGAGCTCTGACATGAATTAGAGAGAGGAAGCGATGAGATGTCTGGACCATTGAGTGTCTAAACAAGTTCAGAGCCCAAGTGTTTGTGGTTCGTTTTAGAGGTTACCAGTGGGAGATGAGGACCAGCAAGAGCTTTCAGGGCTGGCACCTTTAGTGTAGGAGTAATCGTTGGAACGTTCGCAATTTCGGTGTTGAGCTCTGACGTGAATTAACAAGAGGAAGCGAAGATACGTCTGGACCTTTGCGTGTCTAAACAAGCTTCGGGAGCCCAAAGTGTTTGTGGTTCGGTTTAGAGGTTACCAGTGGGAGATGAGGACCAGCAAGAGCTTTCAGGGCTGGCACCTTTGAGTGTAGGAGCAATCGCTGGACGTTCGCAATTTCGGTGTGAGCTCTGACGTGACTTAGGCGGGGGGAGAGGAAGCGATGATACGTCTGGACCTTTGCATGTCTAAACAAGTTCAGAAGCCCAAGTGTTTGTGGTTCGTTTTAGAGGTTACCAGTGGGAGATGAGGACCAGCAAGAGCTTTCAGGGCTGGCACCTTTAGTTGTAGGAGCAATCGCTGGACGTTCGCAATTTCGGTGTTCAGCTCTGACGTGAATTAGCGAGAGGAAGCGATGATACGTCTGGAGCTTTGCGTGTCTAAACAAGTTCAGAGCCCAGTGTTTGTGGTTCGGTTTAGAGGTTACCAGTGGGAGATGAGGACCAGCAAGAGCTTTCAGGGCTGGCACCTTTAGTGTAGGAGCAATCGCTGGACGTTCGCAATTTTGGTGTTGAGCTCTGACGTGAATTAGCGAGAGGAAGCGATGAGACGTCTTGACCTTTGCGTGTCTAAACAAGTTCGGAGCCCAAGTGTTTGTGGTTCGTTTTAGACGGTAACCAGTGGAGATGAGGACCAGGAAGAGCTTTCAGGGCTGGCACCTTTAGTGTAGGAGCAATCGCTGGACGTTCGCAATTTCGGTGTTGAGCTCTGATGTCAATTAGCGAGAGGGAAGCTATGAGACATCTGGACCTTTGCGTGTCTAAACACAGTTCAGAGCCCAAGTGTTTGTGGTTCGGTTTAGAGGTTACCAGTGGGAGATGAGGACCAGCAAGAGCTTTCAGGGCTGGCACCTTTAGTGTAGGAGCAAGCGCTGGACGTTCGCAATTTCGGTGTTGAGCTCTGACGTGAATTAGCGAGAGAAGCGATGGAGACGTCTGGACCATTGAGTGTCTAAACAAGTTCAGAGCCCAAGTGTTTGTGGTTCGTTTTAGAGGTTACCAGTGGGAGATGAGGACCAGCAAGAGCTTTCAGGGCTGGCACCTTTAGTGTAGGAGCAATCGCTGGACGTTCGCAATTTCGGTGTTGAGCTCTGACGTGAATTAGCGAGAGGAAGCGATGAGACGTCTGGACCCTTGCGTGTCTAAACGAGTTCAGAGCCCAAGTGTTTGTGTTCGTTTTAGAGGTTACCAGTGGGAGATGAGGACCAGCAAGAGCTTTCAGGGCTGGCCACCTTTAGTGTAGGAGCAATCGCTGGACGTTCGCAATTTCGGTGTTGAGCTCTGACGTGAATTACAAGAGGAAGCGAAGATACGTCTGGACCTTTGCGTGTCTAAACAAGTTCGGAGCCCAAGTGTTTGTGGTTCGTTTTAGAGGTTACCAGTGGGAGATGAGGACCAGCAAGAGCTTTCAGGGCTGGCACCTTTAGTGTAGGAGCAATCGCTGGACCGTTCGCAATTTCGGTGTTGAGCTCTGACGTGAATTAGCGAGAGGAAGCAATGAGACATCTGGACCTTTGCGTTTCTAAACAAGTTCAGAGCCCAAGTGTTTGTGGTTGGTTTTAGAGGTTACCAGTGGGAGAATGAGGAAGAGCAAGAGCTTTCAGGGCTGGCACCTTTAGTGTAGAGCAATCGCTGGACGTTCGCAATTTCGGTGTTCAGCTCTGACGTGACTTAGCGAGAGGAAGCGATGAGACGTCTGGAGCTTTTGCGTGTCTAAAGAAGTTCAGAGCCCAAGTGTTTGTGGTTCGTTTTTAAAGGTTACCAGTAGGAGATGAGGACCAGCAACAGCTTTCAGGGCTGCACCTTTAGTGTAGAGCAATCTCTGGACGTTCGCAATTTCAGTATTGAGCTCTGACATGAATTAGAGAGAGGAAGCGATGATACGTATGGAGCTCTGAGTGTCTAAACAAGTTCGGAGCCCAAGTGTTTTGTTGTTCGGTTTAGAGGTTACCAGTGGGAGATGAGGACCAGCAAGAGCTTTCAGGGCTGGCACCTTTAGTGTAGGAGTAATCGTTGACGTTCGCAATTTCGGTGTTGAGCTCTGACGTGAATTAGCGAGAGGAAGCAATGAGACATCTGGACCTTTGCGTTTCTAAACAAGTTCAGAGCCCAAGTGTTTGTGGTTGGTTTTAGAGGTTACCAGTGGGAGATGAGGAAGAGCAAGAGCTTTCAGGGCTGGCACCTTTAGTGTAGGAGCAATCGCTGGCCGTTCGCAATTTCGGTGTTGAGCTCTGACGTGAAATTAGCCGAGAGGAAGCGATGAGACGTCTGGACCTTTGCGTGTCTAAACAAGTTCAGAGCCCAAGTGTTTGTGGTTCGTTTTAGAGGTTACCAGTGGGAGATGAGGAAGAGCAAGAGCTTTCAGGGCTGGCACCTTTAGTGTAGGAGCAATCGCTGGACGTTCGCAATTTCGGTGTTGAGCTCTGACGTGACATTAGCGAGAGGAAGCGATGAGACGTCTGGACCCTTGCGTGCCTAAACAAGTTCAGAGCCCAAGTGTTTGTGGTTCGTTTGAGAGGTTACCAGTGGGAGATGAGGACCAGCAAGAGCTTTCAGGGCTGGCACCTTTAGTGTAGGAGCAATCGCTGGACGTTCGCAATTTCGTTGTTGAGCTCTGACGTGAATTAGCGTGAGGAAGCGATGATACGTCTGGACCATTGAGTGTCTAAACAAGTTCAGAGCCCAAGTGTTTGTGGTTCGGTTTAGAGGTTACCAGTGGGAGATGAGGACCAGCAAGAGCTTTCAGGGCTGGCACCTTTAGTGTAGGAGCAATCGCTGGACGTTTGCAATTTCGGTGTTCAGCTCTGACATGAATTAGCGAGAGGAAGCGATGCTACGTCTGGAGCTTTGCGTGTCTAAAGAAGTTCAGAGCCCAAGTGTTTGTGGTTCGTTTTTAAAGGTTACCAGTGGGAGATGAGGTCCAGCAAGAGCTTTCAGGGCTGGCACCTTTAGTGTAGGAGCAATCGCTGGACGTTCGCAATTTCAGTGTTGAGCTCTGACATGAATTAAAGAGAGGAAGCGATGATACGTCTGGAGCTCTGAGTGTCTAAAGAAGTTCAGAGCCCAAGTTGTTGTGGTTCGTTTTAGAGGTTACCAGTGGGAGATGAGGACCAGCAAGAGCTTTCAGGGCTGGCACCTTTAGTGTAGGAGCAATCGCTGGGACGTTCGCAATTTCGGTGTTGAGCTCTGACGTGAATTAGCGAGATGAAGCAATGAGACATCTGGACCTTTGCGTTTCTAAACAAGTTCAGAGCCCAAGTCGTGTTTGTGGTTGGTTTTAGAGGTTACCAGTGGGAGATGAGGACCAGCATGAGCTTTCAGGGCTGGCACCTTTAGTGTAGGAGCAATCGCTGGACGTTCGCAATTTCGGTGTTGAGCTCTGACGTGAATTAGCGAGAGGAAGCGATGAACGTCTGGACCCTTGCTTGTCTAAACGAGTTCAGAGCCCAAGTGTTTGTGGTTCGTTTTAGAGGTTACCAGTGGGAGATGAGGACCAGCAAGAGCTTTCAGGGCTGGCACCTTTAGTGTAGGAGCAATCGCTGGACGTTCGCAATTTCGGTGTTGAGCTCTGACGTGTATTACAAGAGGAAGCGAAGATACGTCTGGACCTTTCGCGTGTCTAAACAAGTTCGGAGCCCAAGTGTTTGTGGTTCGTTTTAGAGGTTACCAGTGGGAGATGAGGACCAGCAAGAGCTTTCAGGGCTGGCACCTTTAGTGTAGGAGCAATCGCTGGACGTTCGCAATTTCGGTGTTGAACTCTGACGTGAATTAGCGAGAGGAAGCAATGAGACATCTGGACCTTTGCGTTTCTAAACAAGTTCAGAGCCCAAGTGTTTGTGGTTGGTTTTAGAGGTTACCAGTGGGAGATGAGGAAGAGCAAGAGCTTTCAGGGCTGGCACCTTTAGTGTAGGAGCAATCGCTGGACGTTCGCAATTTCGGTGTTCAGCTCTGACGTGACTTAGCGAGAGGAAGCGATGAGACGTCTGGAGCTTTGCGTGTCTAAAGAAGTTCAGAGCCCAAGTGTTTGTGGTTCGTTTTTAAAGGTTACCAGTAGGAGATGAGGACCAGGAAGAGCTTTCAGGGCTGGCACCTTTAGTGTAGGAGCAATCGCTGGACGTTCGCAATTTCAGTATTGAGCTCTGACATGAATTAGAGAGAGGAAGCGATGATACGTCTGGAGCTCTGAGTGTCTAAAGAAGTTCAGAGCCCAAGTGTTTGTGGTTCGTTTTAGAGGTTACCAGTGGGAGATGAGGACCAGCAAGAGCTTTCAGGGCTGGCACCTTTAGTGTAGGAGTAATCGTTGGACGTTTCAATTTCTGGTGTTGAGCTCTGACGTGAATTAGCGAGAGGAAGCAATGAGACAATCTGGACCTTTGCGTTTCTAAACAAGTTCAGAGCCCAAGTGTTTAGTGGTTGGTTTTAGAGGTTACCAGTGGGAGATGAGGAAGAGCCAAGAGCTTTCAGGGCTGGCACCTTTTAGTGTAGGAGCAATCGCTGGACGTTCGCAATTTCGGTGTTGAGCTCTGACGTGAATTAGCGAGAGGAAGCGATGAGACGTCTGGACCTTTGCGTGTTCTAAACAAGTTCAGAGCCCAAGTGTTTGTGGTTCGTTTTAGAGGTTACCAGTGGGAGATGAGGACCAGCAAGAGCTTTCAGGGCTGGCACCTTTAGTGTAAGAGCAATCGCTGGACGTTCGCAATTTCGGTATTGATTCGGTATTGAGCTCTGACGTGAATTAGCGAGAGGAAGCGATGAGACGTCTGGACCCTTGCGTGCCTAAACAAGTTCAGAGCCCAAGTGTTTGTGGTTCGTTTGAGAGGTTACCAGTGGGAGATGAGGACCAGCAAGAGCTTTCAGGGCTGGCACCTTTAGTGTAGGAGCAATCGCTGGACGTTCGCAATTTCGTTGTTGAGCTCTGACGTGAATTAGCGTGAGGAAGCGATGATACGTCTGGACCATTGAGTGTCTAAACAAGTTCAGAGCCCAAGTGTTTGTGGTTCGTTTTAGAGGTTACTAGTGGGAGATGAGGACCAGCAAGAGCTTTCAGGGCTGGCACCTTAGTGTAGGAGCAATCGCTGGACGTTCGCAATTTCGGTGTTGAGCTCTGACGTGAATTAGCGAGATGAAGCAATGAGACATCTGGACCTTTGCGTTTCTAAACAAGTTCAGAGCCCAAGTGTTTGTGGTTGGTTTTAGAGGTTACCAGTGGGAGATGAGGAAGAGCAAGAGCTTTCAGGGCTGGCACCTTTAGTGTAGGAGCAATCGCTGGACGTTCGCAATTTCGGTGTTCAGCTCTGACGTGAATTAGCGAGAGGAAGCGATGATACGTCTGGAGCTTTGCGTGTCTAAACAAGTTCAGAGCCCAAGTGTTTGTGGTTCGTTTTTAGAGGTTACCAGTAGCAGATGAGGACCAGCAAGAGCTTTCAGGCTGGCACCTTTAGTGTAGGAGCAATCGCTGGACGTTCGCAATTTCGGTGTTGAGCTCTGACATGAATTAGAGAGAGGAAGCGATGATACGTCTGGAGCTCTGAGTGTCTAAAGAAGTTCAGAGCCCAAGTGTTTGTGGTTCGTTTTAGAGGTTACCAGTGGGAGATGAGGACCAGCAAGAGCTTTCAGGGCTGGCACCTTTAGTGTAGGAGTAATCGTTGGACGTTCGCAATTTCGGTGTTGAGCTCTGACGTGAATTAGCGAGAGGAAGCAATGAGACATCTGGACCTTTGCGTTTCTAAACAAGTTCAGAGCCCAAGTGTTTGTGGTTGGTTTTAGAGGTTACCAGTGGGAGATGAGGAAGAGCAAGAGCTTTCAGGGCTGGCACCTTTAGTGTAGGAGCAATCGCTGGACGTTCGCAATTTCGGTGTTGAGCTCTGACGTGAATTAGCGAGAGGAAGCGATGAGACGTCTGGACCTTTGCGTGTCTAAACAAGTCAGAGCCCAAGTGTTTGTGGTTCGGTTTAGAGGTTACCAGTGGGAGATGAGGACCAGCAAGAGCTTTCAGGGCTGGCACCTTTAGTGTAGGAGCAATCGCTGGACGTTCGCAATTTCGGTGTTGAGCTCTGACGTGAATTAGCGAGAGGAAGCGATGAGACGTCTGGACCTTTGTGTGTCTAAACAAGTTCAGAGCCCAAGTGTTTGTGGTTCGGTTTAGAGGTTACCAGTGGGAGATGAGGACCAGGAAGAGCTTTCAGGGCTGGCACCTTTAGTGTAGGAGTAATCGTTAGACGTTCGCAATTTCGGTGTTGAGCTCTGACGTGAATTAGCGAGAGGAAGCGATGATACGTCTGGACCTTTGCGTTTCTAAACAAGTTCAGAGCCCAAGTGTTTGTGGTTCGTTTTAGAGTTTACCAGTGGAGATGAGGACCAGAAGAGCTTTCAGGGCTGGCACCTTTAGTGTAGGAACAGCCGTTGGACCTTTCAATTTCGGTGGTGAGCTCTGACGTGACTTAGCGAGAGGAAGCGATGAGACGTCTGGACCATTGAGTGTCTAAACAAGTTCAGAGCCCAAGTGTTTGTGGTTCGTTTTAGAGGTTACTAGTGGGAGATGAGGACCAGGAAGAGCTTTCAGGGCTGGCACCTTTAGTGTAGGAGCAATCGCTGGACGTTCGCAATTTCGGTGTTGAGCTCTGACGTGAATTAGCGTGAGGAAGCGATGATACGTCTGGACCATTGAGTGTCTAAACAAGTTCAGAGCCCAAGTGTTTGTGGTTCGTTTTAGAGGTTACCAGTGGGAGATGAGGACCAGCAAGAGCTTTCAGGGCTGGCACCTTTAGTGTAGGAGCAATCGCTGGACGTTCGCAATTTCGGTGTTGAGCTCTGACGTGAATTAGCGAGAGGAAGCGATGCTACATCTGGAGCTTTGCGTGTCTAAAGAAGTTCAGAGCCCAAGTGTTTGTGGTTCGTTTTTAAAGGTAACCAGTAGGAGATGAGGACCAGCAAGAGCTTTCAGGGCTGGCACCTTTAGTGTAGGAGCAATCGCTGGACGTTCGCAATTTCAGTGTTGAGCTCTGACATGAATTAGAGAGAGGAAGCGATGATACGTCTGGAGCTCTGAGTGTCTAAAGAAGTTCAGAGCCCAAGTGTTTGTGGTTCGTTTTAGAGGTTACCAGTGGGAGATGAGGACCAGCAAGAGCTTTCAGGGCTGGCACCTTTAGTGTAGGAGCAATCGCTGGACGTTCGCAATTTCGGTGTTGAGCTCTGACGTGAATTAGCGAGAGGAAGCAATGAGACATCTGGACCTTTGCGTTTCTAAACAAGTTCAGAGCCCAAGTGTTTGTGGTTGGTTTTAGAGGTTACCAGTGGGAGATGAGGACCTGCAAGAGCTTTCAGGGCTGGCACCTTTAGTGTAGGAGCAATCGCTGGACGTTCGCAATTTCGGTGTTGAGCTCTGACGTGACTTAGCGAGAGGAAGCGATGATACGTCTGGAGCTTTGCGTGTCTAAAGAAGTTCAGAGCCCAAGTGTTTGTGGTTCGTTTTTAGAGGTTACCAGTAGGAGATGAGGACCAGCAAGAGCTTTCAGGGCTGCACCTTTAGTGTAGGAGCAATCGCTGGACGTTCGCAATTTCGGTGTTGAGCTCTGACATGAATTAGAGAGAGGAAGCGATGATACGTCTGGAGCTCTGAGTGTCTAAAGAAGTTCAGAGCCCAAGTGTTTGTGGTTCGTTTTAGAGGTTACCAGTGGGAGATGAGGACCAGCAAGAGCTTTCAGGCTGGCACCTTTAGTGTAGGAGTAATCGCTGGACGTTCGCAATTTCGGTGTTGAGCTCTGACGTGAATTAGCGAGAGGAAGCAATGAGACATCTGGACCTTTGCGTTTCTAAACAAGTTCAGAGCCAAGTGTTTGTGGTTGGTTTTAGAGGTTACCAGTGGGAGATGAGGAAGAGCAAGAGCTTTCAGGGCTGGCACCTTTAGTGTAGGAGCAATCGCTGGACGTTCGCAATTTCGGTGTTGAGCTCTGACGTGAATTAGCGAGAGGAAGCGATGAGACGTCTGGACCTTTGCGTGTCTAAACAAGTTCAGAGCCCAAGTGTTTGTGGTTCGGTTTAGAGGTTACCAGTGGGAGATGAGGACCAGCAAGAGCTTTCAGGGCTGGCACCTTTAGTGTAGGAGCAATCGCTGGACGTTCGCAATTTCGGTGTTGAGCTCTGACGTGAATTAGCGAGAGGAAGCGATGAGACGTCTGGACCTTTGCGTGTCTAAACAAGTTCAGAGCCCAAGTGTTTGTGGTTCGGTTTAGAGGTTACCAGTGGGAGATGAGGACCAGGAAGAGCTTTCAGGGCTGGCACCTTTAGTGTAGGAGTAATCGTTGGACGTTCGCAATTTCGGTGTTGAGCTCTGACGTGAATTAGCGAGAGGAAGCGATGATACGTCTGGACCTTTGCGTTTCTAAACAAGTTCAGAGCCCAAGTGTTTGTGGTTGGTTTTAGAGTTTACCAGTGGGAGATGAGGACCAGCAAGAGCTTTCAGGGCTGGCACCTTTAGTGTAGGAACAGCCGTTGGACCTTTCCAATTTCGGTGGTGAGCTCTGACGTGACTTAGCGAGAGGAAGCGATGAGACGTCTGGACCATTGAGTGTCTAAACAAGTTCAGAGCCCAAGTGTTTGTGGTTGGTTTTAGAGGTTACCAGTGGGAGATGAGGAAGAGCAAGAGCTTTCAGGGCTGGCACCTTTAGTGTAGGAGCAATCGCTGGACGTTCGCAATTTCGGTGTTGAGCTCTGACGTGAATTAGCGAGAGGAAGCGATGATACGTCTGGAGCTTTGCGTGTCTAAACAAGTTCAGAGCCCAAGTGTTTGTGGTTCGTTTTTAGAGGTTACCAGTAGCAGATGAGGACCAGCAACAGCTTTCAGGGCTGGCACCTTTAGTGTAGGAGCAATCGCTGGACGTTCGCAATTTCGGTGTTGAGCTCTGACATGAATTAGAGAGAGGAAGCGATGATACGTCTGGAGCTCTGAGTGTCTAAAGAAGTTCAGAGCCCAAGTGTTTGTGGTTCGTTTTAGAGGTTACCAGTGGGAGATGAGGACCAGCAAGAGCTTTCAGGGCTGGCACCTTTAGTGTAGGAGTAATCGTTGGACGTTCGCAATTTCGGTGTTGAGCTCTGACGTGAATTAGCGAGAGGAAGCAATGAGACATCTGGACCTTTGCGTTTCTAAACAAGTTCAGAGCCCAAGTGTTTGTGGTTGGTTTTAGAGGTTACCAGTGGGAGATGAGGAAGAGCAAGAGCTTTCAGGGCTGGCACCTTTAGTGTAGGAGCAATCGCTGGACGTTCGCAATTTCGGTGTTGAGCTCTGACGTGAATTAGCGAGAGGAAGCGATGAGACGTCTGACCTTTGCGTGTCTAAACAAGTTCAGAGCCCAAGTGTTTGTGGTTCGGTTTAGAGGTTACCAGTGGGAGATGAGGACCAGCAACACCTTTCAGGGCTGGCACCTTTAGTGTAGGAGCAATCGCTGGACGTTCGCAATTTCGGTGTTGAGCTCTGACGTGAATTAGCGAGAGGAAGCGATGAGACGTCTGGACCTTTGCGTGTCTAAACAAGTTCAGAGCCCAAGTGTTTGTGGTTCGGTTTAGAGGTTACCAGTGGGAGATGAGGACCAGGAAGAGCTTTCAGGGCTGGCACCTTTAGTGTAGGAGTAATCGTTGGACGTTCGCAATTTCGGTGTTGAGCTCTGACGTGAATTAGCGAGAGGAAGCGATGATACGTCTGGACCTTTGCGTTTCTAAACAAGTTCAGAGCCAAGTGTTTGTGGTTGGTTTTAGAGGTTACCAGTGGGAGATGAGGACCAGGAAGAGCTTTCAGGGCTGGCACCTTTAGTGTAGGAACAGCCGTTGGACGTTTCCAATTTCGGTGGTGAGCTCTGACGTGACTTAGCGAGAGGAAGCGATGAGACGTCTGGACCATTGAGTGTCTAAACAAGTTCAGAGCCCAAGTGTTTGTGGTTCGTTTTAGAGGTTACTAGTGGGAGATGAGGACCAGGAAGAGCTTTCAGGGCTGGCACCTTTAGTGTAGGAGCAATCGCTGGACGTTCGCAATTTCGGTGTTGAGCTCTGACGTGAATTAGCGTGAGGAAGCAATGATACGTCTGGACCATTGAGTGTCTAAACAAGTTCAGAGCCCAAGTGTTTGTGGTTCGTTTTAGAGGTTACCAGTGGGAGATGAGGACCAGCAAGAGCTTTCAGGGCTGGCACATTTAGTGTAGGAGCAATCGCTGGACGTTTGCAATTTCGGTGTTGAGCTCTGACGTGAATTAGCGAGAGGAAGCGATGCTACATCTGGAGCTTTGCGTGTCTAAAGAAGTTCAGAGCCCAAGTGTTTGTGGTTCGTTTTAAAGGTTACCAGTAGGAGATGAGGACCAGCAAGAGCTTTCAGGGCTGGCACCTTTAGTGTAGGAGCAATCGCTGGACGTTCGCAATTTCAGTGTTGAGCTCTGACATGAATTAGAGAGAGGAAGCGATGATACGTCTGGAGCTCTGAGTGTCTAAAGAAGTTCAGAGCCCAAGTGTTTGTGGTTCGTTTTAGAGGTTACCAGTGGGAGATGAGGACCAGCAAGAGCTTTCAGGGCTGGCACCTTTAGTGTAGGAGCAATCGCTGGACGTTCGCAATTTCGGTGTTGAGCTCTGACGTGAATTAGCGAGAGGAAGCGATGAGACGTCTGGACCTTTGCGTGTCTAAACAAGTTCAGAGCCCAAGTGTTTGTGGTTCGTTTTAGAGGTTACCAGTGGGAGATGAGGACCAGGAAGAGCTTTCAGGGCTGGCACCTTTAGTGTAGGAGCAATCGCTGACGTTCGCAATTTCGGTGTTGAGCTCTGACGTCAATTAGCGAGAGGAAGCGATGAGACGTCTGGACCCTTGCGTGTCTAAACAAGTTCAGAGCCCAAGTGTTTGTGGTTCGGTTTAGAGGTTACCAGTGGGAGATGAGGACCAGCAAGAGCTTTCAGGGCTGGCACCTTTAGTGTAGGAGCAATCGCTGGACGTTCGCAATTTCGGTGTTGAGCTCTGACGTGAATTACAAGAAGAAGCGAAGATACGTCTGGACCTTTGAGTGTCTAAACAAGTTCAGAGCCCAAGTGTTTGTGGTTCGTTTTAGAGGTTACTAGTGGGAGATGAGGACCAGCAAGAGTTTTCAGGGCTGGCACCTTTAGTGTAGGAGCAATCGCTGGACGTTCGCAATTTCGGTGTTGAGCTCTGACGTGAATTAGCGTGAGGAAGCGATGATACGTCTGGACCATTGAGTGTCTAAACAAGTTCAGAGCCCAAGTGTTTGTGGTTCGTTTTAGAGGTTACCAGTGGGAGATGAGGACCAGCAAGAGCTTTCAGGGCTGGCACCTTTAGTGTAGGAGCAATCGCTGGACGTTGCAATTTCGGTGTTCAGCTCTGACGTGAATTAGCGAGAGGAAGCGATGATACGTCTGGAGCTTTGCGTGTCTAAAGATGTTCAGAGCCCAAGTGTTTGTGGTTCGTTTTTAAAGGTTACCAGTAGGAGATGAGGACCAGCAACAGCTTTCAGGGCTGGCACCTTTAGTGTAGGAGCAATCGCTGGAACGTTCGCAATTTCAGTGTTGAGCTCTGACATGAATTATAGAGAGGAAGCGATGATACGTCTGGAGCTCTGAGTGTCTAAAGAAAGTTCAGAGCCCAAGTGTTTGTGGTTCGTTTTAGAGGTTACCAGTGGGAGATGAGGACCAGCAAGAGCTTTCAGGCTGGCACCTTTAGTGTAGGAGTAATCGTTGGACGTTCGCAATTTCGGTGTTGAGCTCTGACGTGAATTAGCGAGAGGAAGCAATGAGACATCTGGACCTTTGCGTTTCTAAACAAGTTCAGAGCCCAAGTGTTTGTGGTTGGTTTTAGAGGTTACCAGTGGGAGATGAGGAAGAGCAAGAGCTTTCAGGGCTGGCACCTTTAGAGTAGGAGCAAGCGCTGGACGTTCGCAATTTCGGTGTTGAGCTCTGACATGAATTAGCGAGAGGAAGCGATGAGACGTCTGGACCTTTGCGTGTCTAAACAAGTTCAGAGCCCAAGTGTTTGTGGTTCGTTTTAGAGGTTACCAGTGGGAGATGAGGACCAGGAAGAGCTTTCAGGGCTGGCACCTTTAGTGTAGGAGCAATCGCTGGACGTTCGCAATTTCGGTGTTGAGCTCTGACGTCAATTAGCGAGAGGAAGCGATGAGACGTCTGGACTCTTGCGTGTCTAAACAAGTTCAGAGCCCAAGTGTTTGTGGTTCGGTTTAGAGGTTACCAGTGGGAGATGAGGACCAGCAAGAGCTTTCAGGGCTGGCACCTTTAGTGTAGGAGCAATCGCTGGACGTTCGCAATTTCGGTGTTGAGCTCTGACGTGAATTACAAGAAGAAGCGAAGATACGTCTGGACCTTTGCGTGTCTAAACAAGTTCGGAGCCCAAGTGTTTGTGGTTCGTTTGAGAGGTTACCAGTGGGAGATGAGGACCAGCAAGAGCTTTCAGGGCTGGCACCTTTAGTGTAGGAGCAATCGCTGGACGTTCGCAATTTCGGTGTTGAGCTCTGACGTGACTTAGCGAGAGGAAGCGATGAGACGTCTGGACCATTGAGTGTCTAAACAAGTTCAGAGCCCAAGTGTTTGTGGTTCGTTTTAGAGGTTACTAGTGGGAGATGAGGACCAGCAAGAGTTTTCAGGGCTGGCACCTTTAGTGTAGGAGCAATCGCTGGACGTTCGCAATTTCGGTGTGAGCTCTGACGTGAATTAGCGTGAGGAAGCGATGATACGTCTGGACCATTGAGTGTCTAAACAAGTTCAGAGCCCAAGTGTTTGTGGTTCGTTTTAGAGGTTACCAGTGGGAGATCAGGACCAGCAAGAGCTTTCAGGGCTGGCACCTTTAGTGTAGGAGCAATCGCTGGACGTTGCAATTTCGGTGTTCAGCTCTGACGTGAATTAGCGAGAGGAAGCGATGCTACGTCTGGAGCTTTGCGTGTCTAAAGAATTTCAGAGCCCAAGTGTTTGTGGTTCGTTTTTAAGAGTTACCAGTAGGAGATGAGGACCAGCAAGAGCTTTCAGGGCTGGCACCTTTAGTGTAGGAGCAATCGCTGGACGTTCGCAATTTCAGTGTTGAGCTCTGACATGAATTAGAGAGAGGAAGCAATGAGACATCTGGACCTTTGCGTTTCTAAACAAGTTCAGAGCCCAAGTGTTTGTGGTTGGTTTTAGAGGTTACCAGTGGGAGATGAGGAAGAGCAAGAGCTTTCAGGGCTGGCACCTTTAGTGTAGGAGCAATCGCTGGACGTTCGCAATTTCGGTGTTGAGCTCTGACGTGAATTAGCGAGAGGAAGCGATGAGACGTCTGGACCTTTGCGTGTCTAAACAAGTTCAGAGCCCAAGTGTTTGTGGTTCGTTTTAGAGGTTACCAGTGGGAGATGAGGACCAGCAGAGCTTTCAGGGCTGGCACCTTTAGTGTAGGAGCAATCGCTGGACGTTCGCAATTTCGGTGTTGAGCTCTGATGTGAATTAGCGAGAGGAAGCGATGATACGTCTGGACCATTGAGTGTCTAAACAAGTTCAGAGCCCAAGTGTTTGTGGTTCGGTTTAGAGGTTACCAGTGGGAGATGAGGACCAGCAAGAGCTTTCAGGGCTGGCACCTTTAGTGTAGGAGCAATCGCTGGACGTTCGCAATTTCGGTGTTGAGCTCTGATGTCAATTAGCGAGAGGAAGCGATGATACGTCTGGACCTTTGCGTGTCTAAACAAGTTCAGAGCCCAAGTGTTTGTGGTTCGGTTTAGAGGTTACCAGTGGGAGATGAGGACCAGCAAGAGCTTTCAGGGCTGGCACCTTTAGTGTAGGAGCAATCGCTGGACGTTCGCAATTTCGGTGTTGAGCTCTGATGTGAATTAGCGAGAGGAAGCGATGATACGTCTGGACCATTGAGTGTCTAAACAAGTTCAGAGCCCAAGTGTTTGTGGTTCGTTTGAGAGGTTACCAGTGGGAGATGAGGACCAGGAAGAGCTTTCAGGGCTGGCACCTTTAGTGTAGGAGCAATCGCTGGGACGTTCGCCATTTCGGTGTTGAGCTCTGACGTGAATTAGCGAGAGGAAGCGATGAGACGTCTGGACCCTTGCGTGTCTAAACAAGTTCAGAGCCCAAGTGTTGTGGTTCGTTTTAGAGGTTACCAGTGGAGATGAGGACCAGCAAGAGCTTTCAGGGCTGGCACCTTTAGTGTAGGAGCAATCGCTGGACGTTCGCCATTTCGGTGTTGAGCTCTGACGTGAATTAGCGAGAGGAAGCGATGAGACGTCTGGACCCTTGCGTGTCTAAACATGTTCAGAGCCCAAGTGTTTGTGGTTCGGTTTAGAGGTTACCAGTGGGAGATGAGGACCAGCAAGAGCTTTCAGGGCTGGCACCTTTAGTGTAGGAGCAATCGCTGGACGTTCGCAATTTCGGTGTTGAGCTCTGACGTGAATTACAAGAGGAAGCGAAGATACGTCTGGACCTTTGCGTGTCTAAACAAGTTCGGAGCCCAAGTGTTTGTGGTTCGTTTGAGAGGTTACCAGTGGGAGATGAGGACCAGGAAGAGCTTTCAGGGCTGGCACCTTTAGTGTAGGAGCAATCGCTGGACGTTTGCAATTTCGGTGTTCAGCTCTGACGTGAATTAGCGAGAGGAAGCGATGAGACGTCTGGAGCTTTGCGTGTCTAAAGAAGTTCAGAGCCCAAGTGTTTGTGGTTCGTTTTTAAAGGTTACCAGTAGGAGATGAGGACCAGCAAGAGCTTTCAGGGCTGGCACCTTTAGTGTAGGAGCAATCGCTGGACGTTCGCAATTTCGGTGTTGAGCTCTGACGTGAATTAGCGAGAGGAAGCGATGATACGTCTGGAGCTCTGAGTGTTTAAAGAAGTTCAGAGCCCAAGTGTTTGTGGTTCGGTTTAGAGGTTACCAGTGGGAGATGAGGACCAGCAAGAGCTTTCAGGGCTGGCACCTTTAGTGTAGGAGTAATCGTTGGACGTTCGCAATTTCGGTGTTGAGCTCTGACGTGAATTAGCGAGAGGAAGCAATGAGACATCTGGACCTTTGCGTTTCTAAACCAGTTCAGAGCCCAAGTGTTTGTGGTTCGTTTGAGAGGTTACCAGTGGGAGATGAGGAAGAGCAAGAGCTTTCAGGGCTGGCACCTTTAGTGTAGGAGCAATCGCTGGACGTTCGCAATTTCGGTGTTGAGCTCTGACGTGAATTAGCGAGAGGAAGCGATGAGACGTCTGGACCTTTGCGTGTCTAAACAAGTTCAGAGCCCAAGTGTTTGTGGTTCGTTTTAGAGGTTACGAGTGGAGATGAGGACCAGGAAGAGCTTTCAGGGCTGGCACCTTTAGTGTAGGAGCAATCGCTGGACGTTCGCCATTTCGGTGTTGAGCTCTGACGTGAATTAGCGAGAGGAAGCGATGAGACGTCTGGACCTTTGCGTGTCTAAACAAGTTCAGAGCCCAAGTGTTTGTGGTTCGTTTTAGAGGTACCAGTGGGAGATGAGGACCAGCAAGAGCTTTCAGGGCTGGCACCTTTAGTGTAGGAGTAATCGTTGACGTTCGCAATTTCGGTGTTGAGCTCTGACGTGAATTAGCGAGAGGAAGCAATGAGACATCTGGACCTTTGCGTTCTAAACAAGTTCAGAGCCCAAGTGTTTCTGGTTGGTTTTAGAGGTTACCAGTGGGAGATGAGGAAGAGCAAGAGCTTTCAGGGCTGGCACCTTTAGTGTAGGAGCAATCGCTGGACGTTCGCAATTTCGGTGTTGAGCTCTGACGTGAATTAGCGAGAGGAAGCGATGAGACGTCTGGACCTTTGCGTGTCTAAACAAGTTCAGAGCCCAAGTGTTTGTGGTTCGTTTTAGAGGTTACCAGTGGGAGATGAGGACCAGGAAGAGCTTTCAGGGCTGGCACCTTTAGTGTAGGAGCAATCGCTGGACGTTCGCAATTTCGGTGTTGAGCTCTGACGTCAATTAGCGAGAGGAAGCGATGAGACGTCTGGACCTTTGCGTGTCTAAACAAGTTCAGAGACCAAGTGTTTGTGGTTCGGTTTAGAGGTTACCAGTGGGAGATGAGGACCAGCAAGAGCTTTCAGGGCTGGCACCTTTAGTGTAGGAGTAATCGTTGGACGTTCGCAATTTCGGTGTTGAGCTCTGACGTGAATTAGCGAGAGGAAGCAATGAGACATCTGGACCTTTGCGTTTCTAAACAAGTTCAGAGCCCCAAGTGTTTGTGGTTGGTTTTAGAGGTTACCAGTGGGAGATGAGGACCAGGAAGAGCTTTCAGGGCTGGCACCTTTAGTGTAGGAGCAATCGCTGGACGTTTCCAATTTCGGTGTTGAGCTCTGACGTGAATTAGCGAGAGGAAGCGATGAGACGTCTGGACCATTGAGTGTCTAAACAAGTTCAGAGCCCAAGTGTTTGTGGTTCGTTTTAGAGGTTACTAGTGGGAGATGAGGACGAGGAAGAGCTTTCAGGGCTGGCACCTTTAGTGTAGGAGCAATCGCTGGACGTTCGCAATTTCGGTGTTGAGCTCTGACGTGAATTAGCGCGAGGAAGCAATGATACGTCTGGAGCTCTGAGTGTCTAAAGAAGTTCAGAGCCCAAGTGTTTGTGGTTCGTTTTAGAGGTTACCAGTGGGAGATGAGGACCAGCAAGAGCTTTCAGGGCTGGCACCTTTAGTGTAGGAGCAATCGCTGGACGTTCGCAATTTCGGTGTTCAGCTCTGACGTGACTTAGCGAGAGGAAGCGATGAGACGTCTGGACCTTTGCGTGTCTAAACAAGTTCAGAGCCCAAGTGTTTGTGGTTCGTTTTTAAAGGTTACCAGTAGGAGATGAGGACCGGCAACAGCTTTCAGGGGCTGGCACCTTTAGTGTAGGAGCAATCGCTGGACGTTCGCAATTTCAGTATTGAGCTCTGACATGAATTAGAGAGAGGAAGCGATGATACGTCTGGAGCTCTGAGTGTCTAAACAAGTTCAGAGCCCAAGTGTTTGTGTTTCGTTTTAGAGGTTACCAGTGGAGATGAGGACCAGCAAGAGCTTTCAGGGCTGGCACCTTTAGTGTAGGAGTAATCGTTGGACGTTCGCAATTTCGGTGTTGAGCTCTGACGTGAATTAGCGAGAGGAAGCAATGAGACATCTGGACCTTTGCGTTTCTAAACAAGTTCAGAGCCCAAGTGTTTGTGGTTGGTTTTAGAGGTTACCAGTGGGAGATGAGGAAGAGCAAGAGCTTTCAGGGCTGGCACCTTTAGTGTAGGAGCAATCGCTGGGACGTTCGCAATTTCGGTGTTCAGCTCTGACGTGAATTAGCGAGAGGAAGCGATGAGACGTCTGGACCTTTGCGTGTCTAAACAAGTTCAGAGCCCAAGTGTTTGGTGGTTCGTTTTAGAGGTTACCAGTGGGAGATGAGGAAGAGCAAGAGCTTTCAGGGCTGGCACCTTTAGTGTAGGAGCAATCGCTGGACGTTCGCAATTTCGGTGTTGAGCTCTGACGTCAATTAGCGAGAGGAAGCGATGAGACGTCTGGACCCTTGCGTGTCTAAACAAGTTCAGAGCCCAAGTGTTTGTGGTTCGGTTTAGAGGTTACCAGTGGGAGATGAGGACCAGCAAGAGCTTTCAGGCTGGCACCTTTAGTGTAGGAGCAATCGCTGGACGTTCGCAATTTA
>NW_026777311.1:0-51737 GCF_030936135.1 Gavia stellata | reverse complement strand
TGTTCGCAATTTCGTGTTGAGCTCTGCCAGATTGAGCAGGAGAGGGAGTGTACGTTGGAAGTTTTAGTAGGCTAAGCAAGTTCAGAGCCCAAGTGTTTGTGGTTCGTTTGAGAGGCTACAGTGGGAGATGAGGACCAGCAAGAGCTTTCAGGGGCTGGCACCTTTAGTGTAGGAGCAATCGCTGGATGTTCGCATTTCGGTGTTGAGCTCTGGCCAGATTGAGCAGGAGTGGCTGTGTACGTTGGAAGTTTTAGTAGGCTAAACAAGTTCAGAGCCCAAGTGTTTGTGGTTTGTTTGAGAGGTTACCAGTGGGAGATGAGGACAGCAAGAGCTTTCAGGGCTGGCACCTTTAGTGTAGGAGCAATCGCTGGACGTTCACAATTTCGGTGTTGAATTTCGGGCAGATTGAGCAGGAGAGGCTGTGTACGTTGGAAGTTTTAGTAGGCCTAAACAAGTTCAGAGCCCAAGTGTTTGTGGTTCGTTTGAGAGGTTACCAGTGGGAGATGAGGACCAGCAAGAGCTTTCAGGGCTGGCACCTTTAGTGTAGGAGCATTCGCTGGACGTTCGCAATTTCGGTGTTGAGCTCTGGCCAGATTGAGCAGGAGAGGGAGTGTACGTTGGAAGTTTTAGTAGGCTAAGCAAGTTCAGAGCCCAAGTGTTTGTGGTTCGTTTGAGAGGCTACCAGTGGGAGATGAGGACCAGCAAGAACTTTCAGGGCTGGCACCTTTAGTGTAGGAGCAATCGCTGGACGTTCGCATTTTCTGTGTTGAGCTCTG
Organism: Gavia stellata; assembly: GCF_030936135.1. Classification (NCBI taxonomy): domain Eukaryota; kingdom Metazoa; phylum Chordata; class Aves; order Gaviiformes; family Gaviidae; genus Gavia; species Gavia stellata. The sequence continues at coordinate 50,961 of NW_026777311.1, read as the reverse complement.
GCCAGATTGAGCAGGAGTGGCTGTGTACGTTGGAAGTTTTAGTAGGCTAAACAAGTTCAGAGCCCAAGTGTTTGTGGTTCGTTTGAGAGATTACCAGTGGGGAGATGAGGACCAGCAAGAGCTTTCAGGGCTGGCACCTTTAGTGTAGGAGCAATCGCTGGACGTTCGCAATTTCGGTGTTGAGCTCTGGCCAGATTGAGCAGGAGAGGGAGTGTACGTTGGAAGTTTTAGTAGGCTAAACAAGTTCAGAGCCCAAGTGTTTGTGGTTCGTTTGAGAGGTTACCAGTGGGAGATGAGGACCAGCAAGAGCTTTCAGGGCTGGCACCTTTAGTGTAGGAGCAATCCCTGGACGTTCACAATTTCGGTGTTGACCTCTGGCCAGATTGAGCAGGAGAGGCTGTGTACGTTGGAAGTTTTCGTAGGCTAAACAAGTTCAGAGCCCAAGTGTTTGTGGTTCGTTTGAGAGGTTACCAGTGGGAGATGAGGACCAGCAAGAGCTTTCAGGGCTGGCACCTTTAGTGTAGGAGGAATCGCTGGACGTTCGCAATTTCGGTGTTGAGCTCTGGCCAGATTGAGCAGGAGAGGCAGTGTACGTTGAAGTTTTAGTAGGCTAAACAAGTTCAGAGCCCAAGTGTTTGTGGTTCGTTTGAGAGGTTACCAGTGGGAGATGAGGACCAGCAAGAGCTTTCAGGGCTGGCACCTTTAGTGTAGGAGCATTCGCAGGACGTTCGCAATTTCGGTGTTGAGCTCTGGCCAGATTGAGCAGGAGAGGGGAGTGTACGTTGGAAGTTTTAGTAGGCTAAGCAAGTTCAGAGCCCAAGTGTTTGTGGTTTTGTTTGAGAGGTTACCAGTGGAGAGATGAGGACCAGCAAGAGCTTTCAGGGCTGGCACCTTTAGTGTAGGAGCAATCGCTGGGACATTCGCAATTTCGGTGTTGAGCTCTGGCCAGATTGAGCAGGAGAGGGAGTGTACTTTGGAAGTTTTAGTAGGCTAAACAAGTTCAGAGCCCAAGTGTTTGTGGTTCGTTTGAGAGGTTACCAGTGGGAGATGAGGACCAGCAAGAGCTTTCAGGGCTGGCACCTTTAGTGTAGGAGCAATCCCTGGACGTTCACAATTTCGGTGTTGAATTTTGGGCAGATTGAGCAGGAGAGGCTGTGTACGTTGGAAGTTTTAGTAGGCTAAACAAGTTCAGAGCCCAAGTGTTTGTGGTTCGTTTGAGAGGTTACCAGTGGGAGATGAGGACCAGCAAGAACTTTCAGGGCTGGCACCTTTAGTGTAGGAGCAATCGCTGGACGTTCGCAATTTCGGTGTTGAGCTCTGGCCAGATTGAGCAGGAGAGGCAGTGTACGTTGGAAGTTTTAGTAGGCTAAACAAGTCAGAGCCCAAGTGTTTGTGGTTCGTTTGAGAGGTTACCAGTGGGAGATGAGGACCAGCAAGAGCTTTCAGGGCTGGCACCTTTAGTGTAGGAGCAATCCCTGGACGTTCACAATTTCGGTGTTGAATTTTTGGGCAGATTGAGCAGGAGAGGCTGTGTACGTTGGAAGTTTTAGTAGGCTAAACAAGTTCAGAGCCCAAGTGTTTGTGTTCGTTTGAGAGGTTACCAGTGGGAGATGAGGACCAGCAAGAACTTTCAGGGGCTGGCACCTTTAGTGTAGGAGCAATCGCTGGACGTTCGCAATTTCGGTGTTGAGCTCTGGCCAGATTGAGCAGGAGAGGCTGTGTACGTTGGAAGTTTTCGTAGGCTAAACAAGTTCAGAGCCCAAGTGTTTTGTGGTTCGTTTGAGAGGTTACCAGTGGGAGATGAGGACCAGCAAGAGCTTTCAGGACTGGCACCTTTAGTGTAGGAGCAATCGCTGGACGTTCGCAATTTCGGTGTTGAGCTCTGGCCAGATTGAGCAGGAGAGGCTGTGTACGTTGGAAGTTTTAGTAGGCTAAACAAGTTCAGAGCCCAAGTGTTTGTGGTTCGTTTGAGAGGTTACCAGTGGGAGATGAGGAGCAGCAAGAGCTTTCAGGGCTGGCACCTTTAGTGTAGGAGCAATCGCTGGACGTTCGCAATTTCGGTGTTGAGCTCTGGCCAGATTGAGCAGGAGAGGCTCTGTACGTTGGAAGTTTTAGTAGGCTAAACAAGTTCAGAGCCCAAGTGATTGTGGTTCGTTTGAGAGGTTACCAGTGGGAGATGAGGACCAGCAAGAGCTTTCAGGGCTGGCACCTTTAGTGTAGGAGCAATCGCTGGACATTCGGAATTTCGGTGTTGAGCTCTGGCCAGATTGAGCAGGAGAGGCAGTGTACGTTGGAAGTTTTAGTAGGCTAAACAAGTTCAGAGCCCAAGTGTTTGTGGTTCGTTTGAGAGGTTACCAGTGGGAGATGAGGACCAGCAAGAGCTTTCAGGGCTGGCACCTTTAGTGTAGGAGCATTCGCAGGACGTTCGCAATTTCGCGTGTTGAGCTCTGGCCAGATTGAGCAGGAGAGGGAGTGTACGTTGGAAGTTTTAGTAGGCTAAGCAAGTTCAGAGCCCAAGTGTTTGTGGTTCGTTTGAGAGGCTACCAGTGGGAGATGAGGACCAGCAAGAGCTTTCAGGGCTGGCACCTTTAGTGTAGGAGCAATCGCTGGATGTTCGCAATTTCGGTGTTGAATTTTGGCCAGATTGAGCAGGAGTGGCTGTGTACGTTGGAAGTTTTCGTAGGCTAAACAAGTTCAGAGCCCAAGTGTTTGTGGTTTGTTTGAGAGGTTACCAGTGGGAGATGAGGACCAGCAAGAGCTTTCAGGGCTGGCACCTTTAGTGTAGGAGCAATCGCTGGACGTTCACAATTTCGGTGTTGAATTTCGGGCAGATTGAGGCAGGAGAGGCTGTGTACGTTGGAAGTTTTAGTAGGCTAAACAAGTTCAGAGCCCAAGTGTTTGTGGTTCGTTTGAGAGGTTACCAGTGGGAGATGAGGACCAGCAAGAGCTTTCAGGGCTGGCACCTTTAGTGTAGGAGCATTCGCTGGACGTTCGCAATTTCGGTGTTGAGCTCTGGCCAGATTGAGCAGGAGAGGGAGTGTACGTTGGAAGTTTTAGTAGGCTAAGCAAGTTCAGAGCCCAAGTGTTTGTGGTTCGTTTGAGAGGCTACCAGTGGGAGATGAGGACCAGCAAGAACTTTCAGGGCTGGCACTTTAGTGTAGGAGCAATCGCTGGACGTTCGCATTTTTCCGTGTTGAGCTCTGGCCAGATTGAGCAGGAGTGGCTGTGTACGTTGGAAGTTTTAGTAGGCTAAACAAGTTCAGAGCCCAAGTGTTTGTGGTTCGTTTGAGAGATTACCAGTGGGAGATGAGGACCAGCAAGAGCTTTCAGGGCTGGCACCTTTAGTGTAGGAGCAATCGCTGGACGTTCGCAATTTCGGTGTTGAGCTCTGGCCAGATTGAGCAGGAGAGGGAGTGTACGTTGGAAGTTTTAGTAGGCTAAACAAGTTCAGAGCCCAAGTGTTTGTGGTTCGTTTGAGAGGTTACCAGTGGGGAGATGAGGACCAGCAAGAGCTTTCAGGGCTGGCACCTTTAGTGTAGGAGCAATCCCTGGACGTTCACAATTTCGGTGTTGACCTCTGGCCAGATTGAGCAGGAGGGAGAGGCTGTGTACGTTGGAAGTTTTAGTAGGCTAAACAAGTTCAGAGCCCAAGTTTTTGTGGTTCGTTTGAGAGGTTACCAGTGGGAGATGAGGACCAGCAAGAGCTTTCAGGGCTGGCACCTTTAGTGTAGGAGCAATCGCTGGACGTTCGCAATTTCGGTGTTGAGCTCTGGCCAGATTGAGCAGGAGAGGCAGTGTACGTTGGAAGTTTTAGTAGGCTAAACAAGTTCAGAGCCCAAGTGTTTGTGGTTCGTTTGAGAGGTTACCAGTGGGAGATGAGGACCAGCAAGAGCTTTCAGGGCTGGCACCTTTAGTGTAGGAGCATTCGCAGGACGTTCGCAATTTCGGTGTTGAGCTCTGGCCAGATTGAGCAGGAGAGGGAGTGTACGTTGGAAGTTTTAGTAGGCTAAGCAAGTTCAGAGCCAAGTGTTTGTGGTTCGTTTGAGAGGTTACCAGTGGGAGATGAGGACCAGCAAGAGCTTTCAGGGCTGGCGCCTTTAGTGTAGGAGCAATCGCTGGACATTCGCAATTTCGGTGTTGAGCTCTGGCCAGATTGAGCAGGAGAGGCAGTGTACGTTGGAAGTTTTAGTAGGCTAAACAAGTTCAGAGCCCAAGTGTTTGTGGTTCGTTTGAGAGGTTACCAGTGGGAGATGAGGACCAGCAAGAGCTTTCAGGGCTGGCACCCTTTAGTGTAGGAGCAATCGCTGGACCGTTCGCATTTTCGGTGTTGAGCTCTGGCCAGATTGAGCAGGAGAGGCTGTGTACGTTGGAAGTTTTAGTAGGCTAAACAAGTTCAGAGCCCAAGTGTTTGTGGTTCGTTTGAGAGGTTACCAGTGGGAGATGAGGACCAGCAAGAGCTTTCAGGGCTGGCACCTTTAGTGTAGGAGCATTTGCTGGACGTTCGCAATTTAGGTGTTGAGCTCTGGCCAGATTGAGCAGGAGAGGGAGTGTACGTTGGAAGTTTTAGTAGGCTAAGCAAGTTCAGAGCCCAAGTGTTTGTGGTTCGTTTGAGAGGGCTACCAGTGGGAGATGAGGACCAGCAAGAGCTTTCAGGGCTGGCACCTTTAGTGTAGGAGCAATCGCTGGACGTTCGATTTTCGGTGTTGAGCTCTGGCCAGATTGAGCAGGATGTGGCTGTGTACGTTGGAAGTTTTAGTAGGCTAAACAAGTTCAGAGCCAAGTGTTTGTGGTTCGTTTGAGAGGTTACCTGTGGGAGATGAGGACCAGCAAGAGCTTTCAGGGCTGGCACTTTAGTGTAGGAGCAATCGCTGGACATTCGCAATTTCGGTGTTGAGCTCTGGCCAGATTGAGCAGGAGAGGCTGTGTACGTTGGAAGTTTTCGTAGGCTAAACAAGTTCAGAGACCAAGTGTTTGTGGTTCGTTTGAGAGGTTACCAGTGGGAGATGAGGACCAGCAAGAGCTTTCAGGGCTGGCACCTTTAGTGTAGGAGCAATCGCTGGACGTTCGCAATTTCGGTGTTGAATTTTGGCCAGATTGAGCAGGAGAGGGAGTGTACGTTGGAAGTTTTCGTAGGCTAAACAAGTTCAGAGCCCAAGTGTTTGTGGTTCGTTTGAGAGGTTACCAGTGGGAGATGAGGACCAGCAAGAGCTTTCAGGGCAGGCACCTTTAGTGTAGGAGTAATCCCTGGACGGTCTCAATTCCGGTGTTGAATTTTGGACATATTGAGCAGGAGAGGCTGTGTACGTTGGAAGTTTTAGTAGGCTAAACAAGTTCAGAGCCCAAGTGTTTGTGGTTCGTTTGAGAGGTTACCAGTGGGAGATGAGGACCAGCAAGAGCTTTCAGGGATGACACCTTTAGTGTAGGAGCAATCGCTGGACGTTCGCAATTTCGGTGTTGAGCTCTGGCCAGATTGAGCAGGAGTGGCTGTGTACGTTGGAAGTTTTAGTAGGCTAAACAAGTTCAGAGCCCAAGTGATTGTGGTTCGTTTGAGAGGTTACCAGTGGGAGATGAGGACCAGCAAGAGCTTTCAGGGCTGGCACCTTTAGTGTAGGAGCAATCCCTGGACGTTCACAATTTCGGTGTTGAATTTTGGCAGATTGAGCAGGAGAGGCTGTGTACGTTGGAAGTTTTAGTAGGCTAAACAAGTTCAGAGCCCAAGTGTTTGTGGTTCGTTTGAGAGGTTACCAGTGGGAGATGAGGACCAGCAAGAACTTTTCAGGGCTGGCACCTTTAGTGTAGGAGCAATCGCTGGACGTTCGCAATTTCGGTGTTGAGCTCTGGCCAGATTGAGCAGGAGAGGCTGTGTACGTTGGAAGTTTTAGTAGGCTAAACAAGTTCAGAGCCCAAGTGTTTGTGGTTCGTTTGAGAGGTTACCAGTGGGAGATGAGGACCAGGAAGAGCTTTCAGGGCTGGCACCTTTAGTGTAGGAGCAATCGCTGGACGTTCGCAATTTCGGTGTTGAGCTCTGGCCAGATTGAGCAGGAGAGGCTCTGTACGTTGGAAGTTTTAGTAGGCTAAACAAGTTCAGAGCCCAAGTGATTGTGGTTCGTTTGAGAGGCTACCAGTGGGAGATGAGGACCAGCAAGAGCTTTCAGGACTGGCACCTTTAGTGTAGGAGCAATCGCTGGACGTTCGCAATTTCGGTGTTGAGCTCTGGCCAGATTGAGCAGGAGAGGCTGTGTACGTTGGAAGTTTTAGTAGGCTAAACAAGTTCAGAGCCCAAGTGTTTGTGGTTCGTTTGAGAGGTTACCAGTGGGAGATGAGGAGCAGCAAGAGCTTTCAGGGCTGGCACCTTTAGTGTAGGAGCAATCGCTGGACGTTCGCATTTTCGGTGTTGAGCTCTGGCCAGATTGAGCAGGAGAGGCTGTGTACGTTGGAAGTTTTAGTAGGCTAAACAAGTTCAGAGCCCAAGTGTTTGTGGTTCGTTTGAGAGGCTACCAGTGGAGATGAGGACCAGCAAGAGCTTTCAGGGCTGGCACCTTTAGTGTAGGAGCAATCGCTGGACGTTCGCAATTTCGGTGTTGAGCTCTGGCCAGATTGAGCAGGAGAGGGAGTGTACGTTGGAAGTTTTAGTAGGCTAAACAAGTTCAGAGCCCAAGTGTTTGTGGTTCGTTTGAGAGGTTACCAGTGGGAGATGAGGACCAGCAAGAGCTTTCAGGGCTGGCACCTTTAGTGTAGGAGCAATCGCTGGACGTTCGCAATTTTGGTGTTGACCTCTGGCCAGATTGAGCAGGAGAGGCTTGTGTACGTTGGAAGTTTAGTAGGCTAAACAAGTTCAGAGCCCAAGTTTTTGTGGTTCGTTTGAGAGGTTACCAGTGGGAGATGAGGACCAGCAAGAGCTTTCAGGGCTGGCACCTTTAGTGTAGGAGCAATCGCTGGACGTTCGCAATTTCGGTGTTGAGCTCTGGCCAGATTGAGCAGGAGAGGCAGTGTACGTTGGAAGTTTTAGTAGGCTAAACAAGTTCAGAGCGCAAGTGTTTGTGGTTCGTTTGAGAGGTTACCAGTGGGAGATGAGGACCAGCAAGAGCTTTCAGGGCTGGCACCTTTAGTGTAGGAGCAATCGCTGGACGTTCGCAATTTCGGTGTTGAGCTCTGGCCAGATTGATACTGTGTACGTTGGAAGTTTTAGTAGGCTAAACAAGTTCAGAGCCCAAGTGTTTGTGGTTCCTTTAAGAGGTTACCAGTGGGAGATGAGGAGCAGCAAGAGCTTTCAGGGATGGCACCTTTAGTGTAGGAGCAATCGCTGGACGTTCGCAATTTCGGTGTTGAGCTCTGGCCAGATTGAGCAGGAGTGGCTGTGTACGTTGGAAGTTTTAGTAGGCTAAACAAGTTCAGAGCCCAAGTGTTTGTGGTTCGTTTGAGAGGTTACCAGTGGGAGATGAGGACCAGCAAGAGCTTTCAGGGCTGGCACCTTTAGTGTAGGAGCAAATCCCTGGACGTTCACAATTTCGGTGTTGAATTTTGGGCAGATTGAGCAGGAGAGGCTGTGTACGTTGGAAGTTTTAGTAGGCTAAACAAGTTCAGAGCCCAAGTGTTTGTGGTTCGTTTGAGAAGGTTACCAGTGGGAGATGAGGACCAGCAAGAACTTTCAGGGCTGGCACCTTTAGTGGTAGGAGCAATCGCTGGACGTTCGCAATTTCGGTGTTGAGCTCTGGCCAGATTGAGCAGGAGAGGCAGTGTACGTTGGAAGTTTTAGTAGGCTAAACAAGTTCAGAGCCCAAGTGTTTGTGGTTCGTTTGAGAGGTTACCAGTGGGAGATGAGGACCAGCAAGAGCTTTCAGGGCTTGGCACCTTTAGTGTAGGAGCAATCCCTGGACGTTCACAATTTCGGTGTTGAATTTTGGGCAGATTGAGCAGGAGAGGCTGTGTACGTTGGAAGTTTTAGTAGGCTAAACAAGTTCAGAGCCCAAGTGTTTGTGGTTCGTTTGAGAGGTTACCAGTGGGGAGATGAAGACCAGCAAGAACTTTCAGGGCTGGCACCTTTAGTGTAGGAGCAATCGCTGGACGTTCGCAATTTCGGTGTTGAGCTCTGGCCAGATTGAGCAGGAGAGGCTGTGTACGTTGGAAGTTTTAGTAGGCTAAACAAGTTCAGAGCCCAAGTGTTTGTGGTTCGTTTGAGAGGTTACCAGTGGGAGATGAGGACCAGCAAGAGCTTTCAGGGCTGGCACCTTTAGTGTAGGAGCAATCGCTGGACATTCGCAATTTCGGTGTTGAGCTCTGGCCAGATTGAGCAGGAGAGGCAGTGTACGTTGGAAGTTTTAGTAGGCTAAACAAGTTCAGAGCCCAAGTGTTTGTGGTTCGTTTGAGAGGTTACCAGTGGGAGATGAGGACCAGCAAGAGCTTTCAGGGGCTGGCCACCTTTAGTGTAGGTGCAATCGCTGGACGTTCGCATTTTCGGTGTTGAGCTCTGGCCAGATTGAGCAGGAGAGGCTGTGTACGTTGGAAGTTTTAGTAGGCTAAACAAGTTCAGAGCCCAAGTGTTTGTGGTTCCTCTGAGAGGTTACCAGTGGGAGATGAGGACCAGCAAGAGCTTTCAGGGCTGGCACCTTTAGTGTAGGAGCATTTGCTGGACGTTCGCAATTTCGGTGTTGAGCTCTGGCCAGATTGAGCAGGAGAGGGAGTGTACGTTGGAAGTTTTAGTAGGCTAAGCAAGTTCAGAGCCCAAGTGTTTGTGGTTCGTTTGAGAGGCTACCAGTGGGAGATGAGGACCAGCAAGAGCTTTCAGGGCTGGCACCTTTAGTGTAGGAGTAATCCCTGGACGTTCGCAATTCCGGTGTTGAATTTTGGACACATTGAGCAGGAGAGGCTGTGTACGTTGGAAGTTTTTAGTAGGCTAAACAAGTTCAGAGCCCAAGTGTTTGTGGTTCGTTTGAGAGGTTACCAGTGGGAGATGAGGACCAGCAAGAGCTTTCAGGGCTGGCACCTTTAGTGTAGGAGCATTTGCTGGACGTTCGCAATTTCGGTGTTGAGCTCTGGCCAGATTGAGCAGGAGAGGGAGTGTACGTTGGAAGTTTTTAGTAGGGCTAAACAAGTTCAGAGCCCAAGTGATTGCGGTTCGTTTGAGAGGTTACCAGTGGGAGATGAGGACCAGCAAGAGCTTTCAGGGCTGGCACCTTTAGTGTAGGAGGAATCGCTGGACGTTCGCAATTTTGGTGTTGAGCTCTGGCCATATTGAGCAGGAGTGACTGTGTACGTTGGAAGTTTTTAGTAGGCTAAACAAGTTCAGAGCCCAAGTGTTTGTGGTTCGTTTGAGAGGTTACCAGTGGGAGATGAGGAGCAGCAAGAGCTTTCAGGGCTGGCACCTTTAGTGTAGGAGCAATCGCTGGACGTTCGCAATTTCGGTGTTGAGCTCTGGCCAGATTGAGCAGGAGTGGCTGTGTACGTTGGAAGTTTTAGTAGGCCTAAACAAGTTCAGAGCCCAAGTGTTTGTGGTTCGTTTGAGAGGTTACCAGTGGGAGATGAGGACCAGCAAGAGCTTTCAGGGCTGGCACCTTTAGTGTAGGAGCAATCCCTGGACGTTCACAATTTCGGTGTTGAATTTTGGGCAGATTGAGCAGGAGAGGCTGTGTACGTTGGAAGTTTTAGTAGGCTAAACAAGTTCAGAGCCCAAGTGTTTGTGGTTCGTTTGAGAGGTTACCAGTGGGAGATGAGGACCAGCAAGAACTTTCAGGGCTGGCACCTTTAGTGTAGGAGCAATCGCTGGACGTTCGCAATTTCGGTGTTGAGCTCTGGCCAGATTGAGCAGGAGAGGCAGTGTACGTTGGAAGTTTTAGTAGGCTAAACAAGTTCAGAGCCCAAGTGTTTGTGGTTCGTTTGAGAGGTTACCAGTGGGAGATGAGGACCAGCAAGAGCTTTCAGGGCTGGCACCTTTAGTGTAGGAGCAATCCCTGGACGTTCACAATTTCGGTGTTGAATTTTGGGCAGATTGAGCAGGAGAGGCTGTGTACGTTGGAAGTTTTAGTAGGCTAAACAAGTTCAGAGCCCAAGTGTTTGTGGTTCGTTTGAGAGGTTACCAGTGGGAGATGAGGACCAGCAAGAACTTTCAGGGCTGGCACCTTTAGTGTAGGAGCAATCGCTGGACGTTCGCAATTTCGGTGTTGAGCTCTGGCCAGATTGAGCAGGAGAGGCTGTGTACGTTGGAAGTTTTCGTAGGCTAAACAAGTTCAGAGCCCAAGTGTTTGTGGTTCGTTTGAGAGGTTACCAGTGGGAGATGAGGAGCAGCAAGAGCTTTCAGGACTGGCACCTTTAGTGTAGGAGCAATCGCTGGACGTTCGCAATTTCGGTGTTGAGCTCTGGCCAGATTGAGCAGGAGAGGCTGTGTACGTTGGAAGTTTTAGTAGGCTAAACAAGTTCAGAGCCCAAGTGTTTGTGGTTCGTTTGAGAGGTTACCAGTGGGAGATGAGGAGCAGCAAGAGCTTTCAGGGCTGGCACCTTTAGTGTAGGAGCAATCGCTGGACGTTCGCAATTTCGGTGTTGAGCTCTGGCCAGATTGAGCAGGAGAGGCTCTGTACGTTGGAAGTTTTAGTAGGCTAAACAAGTTCAGAGCCCAAGTGATTGTGGTTCGTTTGAGAGGTTACCAGTGGGAGATGAGGACCAGCAAGAGCTTTCAGGGCTGGCACCTTTAGTGTAGGAGCAATCGCTGGACATTCGGAATTTCGGTGTTGAGCTCTGGCCAGATTGAGCAGGAGAGGCAGTGTACGTTGGAAGTTTTAGTAGGCTAAACAAGTTCAGAGCCCAAGTGTTTGTGGTTCGTTTGAGAGGTTACCAGTGGGAGATGAGGACCAGCAAGAGCTTTCAGGGCTGGCACCTTTAGTGTAGGAGCATTCGCAGGACGTTCGCAATTTCGGTGTTGAGCTCTGGCCAGATTGAGCAGGAGAGGGAGTGTACGTTGGAAGTTTTAGTAGGCTAAGCAAGTTCAGAGCCCAAGTGTTTGTGGTTCGTTTGAGAGGCTACCAGTGGGAGATGAGGACCAGCAAGAGCTTTCAGGGCTGGCACCTTTAGTGTAGGAGCAATCGCTGGATGTTCGCAATTTCGGTGTTGAGCTCTGGCCAGATTGAGCAGGAGTGGCTGTGTACGTTGGAAGTTTTAGTAGGCTAAACAAGTTCAGAGCCCAAGTGTTTGTGGTTTGTTTGAGAGGTTACCAGTGGGAGATGAGGACCAGCAAGAGCTTTCAGGGCTGGCACCTTTAGTGTAGGAGCAATCGCTGGACGTTCACAATTTCGGTGTTGAATTTCGGGCAGATTGAGCAGGAGAGGCTGTGTACGTTGGAAGTTTTAGTAGGCTAAACAAGTTCAGAGCCCAAGTGTTTGTGGTTCGTTTGAGAGGTTACCAGTGGGAGATGAGGACCAGCAAGAGCTTTCAGGGCTGGCACCTTTAGTGTAGGAGCATTCGCTGGACGTTCGCAATTTCGGTGTTGAGCTCTGGCCAGATTGAGCAGGAGAGGGAGTGTACGTTGGAAGTTTTAGTAGGCTAAGCAAGTTCAGAGCCCAAGTGTTTGTGGTTCGTTTGAGAGGCTACCAGTGGGAGATGAGGACCAGCAAGAACTTTCAGGGCTGGCACCTTTAGTGTAGGAGCAATCGCTGGACGTTCGCATTTTCTGTGTTGAGCTCTGGCCAGATTGAGCAGGAGTGGCTGTGTACGTTGGAAGTTTTAGTAGGCTAAACAAGTTCAGAGCCCAAGTGTTTGTGGTTCGTTTGAGAGATTACCAGTGGGAGATGAGGACCAGCAAGAGCTTTCAGGGCTGGCACCTTTAGTGTAGGAGCAATCGCTGGACGTTCGCAATTTCGGTGTTGAGCTCTGGCCAGATTGAGCAGGAGAGGGAGTGTACGTTGGAAGTTTTAGTAGGCTAAACAAGTTCAGAGCCCAAGTGTTTGTGGTTCGTTTGAGAGGTTACCAGTGGGAGATGAGGACCAGCAAGAGCTTTCAGGGCTGGCACCTTTAGTGTAGGAGCAATCCCTGGACGTTCACAATTTCGGTGTTGACCTCTGGCCAGATTGAGCAGGAGAGGCTGTGTACGTTGGAAGTTTTCGTAGGCTAAACAAGTTCAGAGCCCAAGTGTTTGTGGTTCGTTTGAGAGGTTACCAGTGGGAGATGAGGACCAGCAAGAGCTTTCAGGGCTGGCACCTTTAGTGTAGGAGGAATCGCCGGACGTTCGCAATTTCGGTGTTGAGCTCTGGCCAGATTGAGCAGGAGAGGCAGTGTACGTTGGAAGTTTTAGTAGGCTAAACAAGTTCAGAGCCCAAGTGTTTGTGGTTCGTTTGAGAGGTTACCAGTGGGAGATGAGGACCAGCAAGAGCTTTCAGGGCTGGCACCTTTAGTGTAGGAGCATTCGCAGGACGTTCGCAATTTCGGTGTTGAGCTCTGGCCAGATTGAGCAGGAGAGGGAGTGTACGTTGGAAGTTTTAGTAGGCTAAGCAAGTTCAGAGCCCAAGTGTTTGTGGTTTGTTTGAGAGGTTACCAGTGGGAGATGAGGACCAGCAAGAGCTTTCAGGGCTGGCACCTTTAGTGTAGGAGCAATCGCTGGACATTCGCAATTTCGGTGTTGAGCTCTGGCCAGATTGAGCAGGAGTGGCTGTGTACGTTGGAAGTTTTAGTAGGCTAAACAAGTTCAGAGCCCAAGTGATTGTGGTTCGTTTGAGAGGTTACCAGTGGGAGATGAGGACCAGCAAGAGCTTTCAGGGCTGGCACCTTTAGTGTAGGAGCAATCCCTGGACGTTCACAATTTCGGTGTTGAATTTTGGGCAGATTGAGCAGGAGAGGCTGTGTACGTTGGAAGTTTTAGTAGGCTAAACAAGTTCAGAGCCCAAGTGTTTGTGGTTCGTTTGAGAGGTTACCAGTGGGAGATGAGGACCAGCAAGAACTTTCAGGGCTGGCACCTTTAGTGTAGGAGCAATCGCTGGACGTTCGCAATTTCGGTGTTGAGCTCTGGCCAGATTGAGCAGGAGAGGCAGTGTACGTTGGAAGTTTTAGTAGGCTAAACAAGTTCAGAGCCCAAGTGTTTGTGGTTCGTTTGAGAGGTTACCAGTGGGAGATGAGGACCAGCAAGAGCTTTCAGGGCTGGCACCTTTAGTGTAGGAGCAATCCCTGGACGTTCACAATTTCGGTGTTGAATTTTGGGCAGATTGAGCAGGAGAGGCTGTGTACGTTGGAAGTTTTAGTAGGCTAAACAAGTTCAGAGCCCAAGTGTTTGTGGTTCGTTTGAGAGGTTACCAGTGGGAGATGAGGACCAGCAAGAACTTTCAGGGCTGGCACCTTTAGTGTAGGAGCAATCGCTGGACGTTCGCAATTTCGGTGTTGAGCTCTGGCCAGATTGAGCAGGAGAGGCTGTGTACGTTGGAAGTTTTCGTAGGCTAAACAAGTTCAGAGCCCAAGTGTTTGTGGTTCGTTTGAGAGGTTACCAGTGGGAGATGAGGACCAGCAAGAGCTTTCAGGACTGGCACCTTTAGTGTAGGAGCAATCGCTGGACGTTCGCAATTTCGGTGTTGAGCTCTGGCCAGATTGAGCAGGAGAGGCTGTGTACGTTGGAAGTTTTAGTAGGCTAAACAAGTTCAGAGCCCAAGTGTTTGTGGTTCGTTTGAGAGGTTACCAGTGGGAGATGAGGAGCAGCAAGAGCTTTCAGGGCTGGCACCTTTAGTGTAGGAGCAATCGCTGGACGTTCGCAATTTCGGTGTTGAGCTCTGGCCAGATTGAGCAGGAGAGGCTCTGTACGTTGGAAGTTTTAGTAGGCTAAACAAGTTCAGAGCCCAAGTGATTGTGGTTCGTTTGAGAGGTTACCAGTGGGAGATGAGGACCAGCAAGAGCTTTCAGGGCTGGCACCTTTAGTGTAGGAGCAATCGCTGGACATTCGGAATTTCGGTGTTGAGCTCTGGCCAGATTGAGCAGGAGAGGCAGTGTACGTTGGAAGTTTTAGTAGGCTAAACAAGTTCAGAGCCCAAGTGTTTGTGGTTCGTTTGAGAGGTTACCAGTGGGAGATGAGGACCAGCAAGAGCTTTCAGGGCTGGCACCTTTAGTGTAGGAGCATTCGCAGGACGTTCGCAATTTCGGTGTTGAGCTCTGGCCAGATTGAGCAGGAGAGGGAGTGTACGTTGGAAGTTTTAGTAGGCTAAGCAAGTTCAGAGCCCAAGTGTTTGTGGTTCGTTTGAGAGGCTACCAGTGGGAGATGAGGACCAGCAAGAGCTTTCAGGGCTGGCACCTTTAGTGTAGGAGCAATCGCTGGATGTTCGCAATTTCGGTGTTGAGCTCTGGCCAGATTGAGCAGGAGTGGCTGTGTACGTTGGAAGTTTTAGTAGGCTAAACAAGTTCAGAGCCCAAGTGTTTGTGGTTTGTTTGAGAGGTTACCAGTGGGAGATGAGGACCAGCAAGAGCTTTCAGGGCTGGCACCTTTAGTGTAGGAGCAATCGCTGGACGTTCACAATTTCGGTGTTGAATTTCGGGCAGATTGAGCAGGAGAGGCTGTGTACGTTGGAAGTTTTAGTAGGCTAAACAAGTTCAGAGCCCAAGTGTTTGTGGTTCGTTTGAGAGGTTACCAGTGGGAGATGAGGACCAGCAAGAGCTTTCAGGGCTGGCACCTTTAGTGTAGGAGCATTCGCTGGACGTTCGCAATTTCGGTGTTGAGCTCTGGCCAGATTGAGCAGGAGAGGGAGTGTACGTTGGAAGTTTTAGTAGGCTAAGCAAGTTCAGAGCCCAAGTGTTTGTGGTTCGTTTGAGAGGCTACCAGTGGGAGATGAGGACCAGCAAGAACTTTCAGGGCTGGCACCTTTAGTGTAGGAGCAATCGCTGGACGTTCGCATTTTCTGTGTTGAGCTCTGGCCAGATTGAGCAGGAGTGGCTGTGTACGTTGGAAGTTTTAGTAGGCTAAACAAGTTCAGAGCCCAAGTGTTTGTGGTTCGTTTGAGAGATTACCAGTGGGAGATGAGGACCAGCAAGAGCTTTCAGGGCTGGCACCTTTAGTGTAGGAGCAATCGCTGGACGTTCGCAATTTCGGTGTTGAGCTCTGGCCAGATTGAGCAGGAGAGGGAGTGTACGTTGGAAGTTTTAGTAGGCTAAACAAGTTCAGAGCCCAAGTGTTTGTGGTTCGTTTGAGAGGTTACCAGTGGGAGATGAGGACCAGCAAGAGCTTTCAGGGCTGGCACCTTTAGTGTAGGAGCAATCCCTGGACGTTCACAATTTCGGTGTTGACCTCTGGCCAGATTGAGCAGGAGAGGCTGTGTACGTTGGAAGTTTTAGTAGGCTAAACAAGTTCAGAGCCCAAGTTTTTGTGGTTCGTTTGAGAGGTTACCAGTGGGAGATGAGGACCAGCAAGAGCTTTCAGGGCTGGCACCTTTAGTGTAGGAGCAATCGCTGGACGTTCGCAATTTCGGTGTTGAGCTCTGGCCAGATTGAGCAGGAGAGGCAGTGTACGTTGGAAGTTTTAGTAGGCTAAACAAGTTCAGAGCCCAAGTGTTTGTGGTTCGTTTGAGAGGTTACCAGTGGGAGATGAGGACCAGCAAGAGCTTTCAGGGCTGGCACCTTTAGTGTAGGAGCATTCGCAGGACGTTCGCAATTTCGGTGTTGAGCTCTGGCCAGATTGAGCAGGAGAGGGAGTGTACGTTGGAAGTTTTAGTAGGCTAAGCAAGTTCAGAGCCCAAGTGTTTGTGGTTTGTTTGAGAGGTTACCAGTGGGAGATGAGGACCAGCAAGAGCTTTCAGGGCTGGCACCTTTAGTGTAGGAGCAATCGCTGGACATTCGCAATTTCGGTGTTGAGCTCTGGCCAGATTGAGCAGGAGAGGCAGTGTACGTTGGAAGTTTTAGTAGGCTAAACAAGTTCAGAGCCCAAGTGTTTGTGGTTCGTTTGAGAGGTTACCAGTGGGAGATGAGGACCAGCAAGAGCTTTCAGGGCTGGCACCTTTAGTGTAGGAGCATTTGCTGGACGTTCGCAATTTCGGTGTTGAGCTCTGGCCAGATTGAGCAGGAGAGGCAGTGTACGTTGGAAGTTTTAGTAGGCTAAGCAAGTTCAGAGCCCAAGTGTTTGTGGTTCGTTTGAGAGGTTACCAGTGGGAGATGAGGACCAGCAAGAGCTTTCAGGGCTGGCAACTTTAGTGTAGGAGTAATCCCTGGACGGTCGCAATTCCGGTGTTGAATTTTGGACACATTGAGCAGGAGAGGCTGTGTACGTTGGAAGTTTTAGTAGGCTAAACAAGTTCAGAGCCCAAGTGATTGTGGTTCGTTTGAGAGGTTACCAGTGGGAGATGAGGACCAGCAAGAGCTTTCAGGGCTGGCACCTTTAGTGTAGGAGGAATCGCTGGACGTTCGGAATTTTGGTGTTGAGCTCTGGCCATATTGAGCAGGAGTGACTGTGTACGTTGGAAGTTTTAGTAGGCTAAACAAGTTCAGAGAGCAAGTGTTTGTGGTTCGTTTGAGAGGTTACCAGTGGGAGATGAGGACCAGCAAGAGCTTTCAGGGCTGGCACCTTTAGTGTAGGAGCAATCGCTGGACGTTCGCAATTTCGGTGTTGAGCTCTGGCCAGATTGAGCAGGAGTGGCTGTGTACGTTGGAAGTTTTAGTAGGCTAAACAAGTTCAGAGCCCAAGTGTTTGTGGTTCGTTTGAGAGGTTACCAGTGGGAGATGAGGACCAGCAAGAGCTTTCAGGGCTGGCACCTTTAGTGTAGGAGCAATCCCTGGACGTTCACAATTTCGGTGTTGAATTTTGGGCAGATTGAGCAGGAGAGGCTGTGTACGTTGGAAGTTTTAGTAGGCTAAACAAGTTCAGAGCCCAAGTGTTTGTGGTTCATTTGAGAGGTTACCAGTGGGAGATGAGGACCAGCAAGAACTTTCAGGGCTGGCACCTTTAGTGTAGGAGCAATCGCTGGACGTTCACAATTTCGGTGTTGAGCTCTGGCCAGATTGAGCAGGAGAGGCTGTGTACGTTGGAAGTTTTAGTAGGCTAAACAAGTTCAGAGCCCAAGTTTTTGTGGTTCGTTTGAGAGGTTACCAGTGGGAGATGAGGACCAGCAAGAGCTTTCAGGGCTGGCACCTTTAGTGTAGGAGCAATCGCCGGACGTTCGCAATTTCGGTGTTGAATTTCGGGCAGATTGAGCAGGAGAGGCTGTGTACGTTGGAAGTTTTCGTAGGCTAAACAAGTTCAGAGCCCAAGTGTTTGTGGTTCGTTTGAGAGGTTACCAGTGGGAGATGAGGACCAGCAAGAGCTTTCAGGGCTGGCACCTTTAGTGTAGGAGCAATCGCCGGACGTTGGCAATTTCGGTGTTGAATTTTGGCCAGATTGAGCAGGAGAGGCTGTGTACGTTGGAAGTTTTCGTAGGCTAAACAAGTTCAGAGCCCAAGTGTTTGTGGTTCGTTTGAGAGGTTACCAGTGGGAGATGAGGACCAGCAAGAGCTTTTAGGGCTGGCACCTTTAGTGTAGGAGCAATCGCTGGACGTTCGCAATTTCGGTGTTGAGCTCTGGCCAGATTGAGCAGGAGAGGCTGTGTACGTTGGAAGTTTTAGTAGGCTAAACAAGTTCAGAGCCCAAGTGTTTGTGGTTCGTTTGAGAGGTTACCAGTGGGAGATGAGGAGCAGCAAGAGCTTTCAGGGCTGGCACCTTTAGTGTAGGAGCAATCGCCGGACGTTCGCAATTTCGGTGTTGAGCTCTGGCCAGATTGAGCAGGAGAGGCTGTGTACGTTGGAAGTTTTCGTAGGCTAAACAAGTTCAGAGCCCAAGTGTTTGTGGTTCGTTTGAGAGGTTACCAGTGGGAGATGAGGACCAGCAAGAGCTTTCAGGGCTGGCACCTTTAGTGTAGGAGCAATCGCCAGACGTTGGCAATTTCGGTGTTGAATTTCGGGCAGATTGAGCAGGAGAGGCTGTGTACGTTGGAAGTTTTAGTAGGCTAAACAAGTTCAGAGCCCAAGTGTTTGTGGTTCGTTTGAGAGGTTACCAGTGGGAGATGAGGACCAGCAAGAGCTTTCAGGGCTGGCACCTTTAGTGTAGGAGCAATCGCCGGATGTTCACAATTTAGGTGTTGAGCTCTGGCCAGATTGAGCAGGAGAGGCTGTGTACGTTGGAAGTTTTAGTAGGCTAAACAAGTTCAGAGCCCAAGTGTTTGTGGTTCGTTTGAGAGGTTACCAGTGGGAGATGAGGACCAGCAAGAGCTTTCAGGGCTGGCACCTTTAGTGTAGGAGCAATCGCTGGACGTTCGCAATTTCGGTGTTGAGCTCTGGCCAGATTGAGCAGGAGAGGCTGTGTACGTTGGAAGTTTTCGTAGGCTAAACAAGTTCAGAGCCCAAGTGTTTGTGGTTCGTTTGAGAGGTTACCAGTGGGAGATGAGGACCAGCAAGAGCTTTCAGGGCTGGCACCTTTAGTGTAGGAGCAATCGCCGGACGTTCGCAATTTCGGTGTTGAATTTCGGGCAGATTGAGCAGGAGAGGCTGTGTACGTTGGAAGTTTTCGTAGGCTAAACAAGTTCAGAGCGCAAGTGTTTGTGGTTCGTTTGAGAGGTTACCAGTGGGAGATGAGGAGCAGCAAGAGCTTTCAGGGCTGGCACCTTTAGTGTAGGAGCAATCGCCGGACCTTCGCATTTTCGGTGTTGAGCTCTGGCCAGATTGAGCAGGAGAGCTTGTGTACGTTGGAAGTTTTCGTAGGCTAAACAAGTTCAGAGCCCAAGTGTTTGTGGTTCGTTTGAGAGGTTACCAGTGGGAGATGAGGACCAGCAAGAGCTTTCAGGGCTGGCACCTTTAGTGTAGGAGCAATCGCCGGACGTTCGCAATTTCGGTGTTGAGCTCTGGCCAGATTGAGCAGGAGAGGCTGTGTACGTTGGAAGTTTTCGTAGGCTAAACAAGTTCAGAGCCCAAGTGTTTGTGGTTCGTTTGAGAGGTTACCAGTGGGAGATGAGGACCAGCAAGAGCTTTTAGGGCTGGCACCTTTAGTGTAGGAGCAATCGCTGGACGTTCGCATTTTCGGTGTTGAGCTCTGGCCAGATTGAGCAGGAGAGGCTGTGTACGTTGGAAGTTTTAGTAGGCTAAACAAGTTCAGAGCCCAAGTGTTTGTGGTTCGTTTGAGAGGTTACCAGTGGGAGATGAGGACCAGCAAGAGCTTTTAGGGCTGGCACCTTTAGTGTAGGAGCAATCGCTGGACGTTCGCAATTTCGGTGTTGAGCTCTGGCCAGATTGAGCAGGAGAGGCTGTGTACGTTGGAAGTTTTAGTAGGCTAAACAAGTTCAGAGCCCAAGTGTTTGTGGTTCGTTTGAGAGGTTACCAGTGGGAGATGAGGAGCAGCAAGAGCTTTCAGGGCTGGCACCTTTAGTGTAGGAGCAATCGCCGGACGTTCGCAATTTCGGTGTTGAGCTCTGGCCAGATTGAGCAGGAGAGGCTGTGTACGTTGGAAGTTTTCGTAGGCTAAACAAGTTCAGAGCCCAAGTGTTTGTGGTTCGTTTGAGAGGTTACCAGTGGGAGATGAGGACCAGCAAGAGCTTTCAGGGCTGGCACCTTTAGTGTAGGAGCAATCGCCAGACGTTGGCAATTTCGGTGTTGAATTTCGGGCAGATTGAGCAGGAGAGGCTGTGTACGTTGGAAGTTTTAGTAGGCTAAACAAGTTCAGAGCCCAAGTGTTTGTGGTTCGTTTGAGAGGTTACCAGTGGGAGATGAGGACCAGCAAGAGCTTTCAGGGCTGGCACCTTTAGTGTAGGAGCAATCGCCGGATGTTCACAATTTAGGTGTTGAGCTCTGGCCAGATTGAGCAGGAGAGGCTGTGTACGTTGGAAGTTTTAGTAGGCTAAACAAGTTCAGAGGCCAAGTGTTTGTGGTTCGTTGGAGAGGTTACCAGTGGGAGATGAGGACCAGCAAGAGCTTTCAGGGCTGGCACCTTTAGTGTAGGAGCAATCGCTGGACGTTCGCAATTTCGGTGTTGAGCTCTGGCCAGATTGAGCAGGAGAGGCTGTGTACGTTGGAAGTTTTAGTAGGCTAAACAAGTTCAGAGCCCAAGTGTTTGTGGTTCGTTTGAGAGGTTACCAGTGGGAGATGAGGACCAGCAAGAGCTTTCAGGGCTGGCACCTTTAGTGTAGGAGCAATCGCCGGACGTTCGCATTTTCGGTGTTGAGCTCTGGCCAGATTGAGCAGGAGAGGCTGTGTACGTTGGAAGTTTTCGTAGGCTAAACAAGTTCAGAGCCCAACTGTTTGTGGTTCGTTTGAGAGGTTACCAGTGGGAGATGAGGACCAGCAAGAGCTTTCAGGGCTGGCACCTTTAGTGTAGGAGCAATCGCCGGACGTTCGCAATTTCGGTGTTGAATTTCGGGCAGATTGAGCAGGAGAGGCTGTGTACGTTGGAAGTTTTCGTAGGCTAAACAAGTTCAGAGCGCAAGTGTTTGTGGTTCGTTTGAGAGGTTACCAGTGGGAGATGAGGAGCAGCAAGAGCTTTCAGGGCTGGCACCTTTAGTGTAGGAGCAATCGCCGGACCTTCGCATTTTCGGTGTTGAGCTCTGGCCAGATTGAGCAGGAGAGCTTGTGTACGTTGGAAGTTTTCGTAGGCTAAACAAGTTCAGAGCCCAAGTGTTTGTGGTTCGTTTGAGAGGTTACCAGTGGAGATGAGGACCAGCAAGAGCTTTCAGGGCTGGCACCTTTAGTGTAGGAGCAATCGCCGGACGTTCGCAATTTCGGTGCTGAGCTCTGGCCAGATTGAGCAGGAGAGGCTGTGTACGTTGGAAGTTTTAGTAGGCTAAACAAGTTCAGAGCCCAAGTGTTTGTGGTTCGTTTGAGAGGTTACCAGTGGGAGATGAGGAGCAGCAAGAGCTTTCAGGGCTGGCACCTTTAGTGTAGGAGCAATCGCCGGATGTTCACAATTTAGGTGTTGAGCTCTGGCCAGATTGAGCAGGAGAGGCTGTGTACGTTGGAAGTTTTAGTAGGCTAAACAAGTTCAGAGCCCAAGTGTTTGTGGTTCGTTTGAGAGGTTACCAGTGGGAGATGAGGAGCAGCAAGAGCTTTCAGGGCTGGCACCTTTAGTGTAGGAGCAATCGCCGGACGTTCGCAATTTCGGTGTTGAGCTCTGGCCAGATTGAGCAGGAGAGGCTGTGTACGTTGGAAGTTTTCGTAGGCTAAACAAGTTCAGAGCCCAAGTGTTTGTGGTTCGTTTGAGAGGTTACCAGTGGGAGATGAGGACCAGCAAGAGCTTTCAGGGCTGGCACCTTTAGTGTAGGAGCAATCGCCGGACGTTGGGCAATTTCGGTGTTGAATTTTGGCCAGATTGAGCAGGAGAGGCTGTGTACGTTGGAAGTTTTAGTAGGCTAAACAAGTTCAGAGCCCAAGTGTTTGTGGTTCGTTTGAGAGGTTACCAGTGGGAGATGAGGACCAGCAAGAGCTTTTTAGGGCTGGCACCTTTAGTGTAGGAGCAATCGCTGGACGTTCGCAATTTCGGTGTTGAGCTCTGGCCAGATTGAGCAGGAGAGGCTGTGTACGTTGGAAGTTTTAGTAGGCTAAACAAGTTCAGAGCCCAAGTGTTTGTGGTTCGTTTGAGAGGTTACCAGTGGGAGATGAGGAGCAGCAAGAGCTTTCAGGGCTGGCACCTTTAGTGTAGGAGCAATCGCCGGACGTTCGCAATTTCGGTGTTGAGCTCTGGCCAGATTGAGGCAGGAGAGGCTGTGTACGTTGGAAGTTTTCGTAAGGCTAAACAAGTTCAGAGCCCAAGTGTTTGTGGTTCGTTTGAGAGGTTACCAGTGGGAGATGAGGACCAGCAAGAGCTTTTAGGGCTGGCACCTTTAGTGTAGGAGCAATCGCTGGACGTTCGCAATTTCGGTGTTGAGCTCTGGCCAGATTGAGCAGGAGAGGCTGTGTACGTTGGAAGTTTTAGTAGGCTAAACAAGTTCAGAGCCCAAGTGTTTGTGGTTCGTTTGAGAGGGTTACCAGTGGGAGATGAGGAGCAGCAAGAGCTTTCAGGGCTGGCACCTTTAGTGTAGGAGCAATCGCCGGACGTTCGCAATTTCGGTGTTGAGCTCTGGCCAGATTGAGCAGGAGAGGCTGTGTACGTTGGAAGTTTTCGTAGGCTAAACAAGTTCAGAGCCCAAGTGTTTGTGGTTCGTTTGAGAGGTTACCAGTGGGAGATGAGGACCAGCAAGAGCTTTCAGGGCTGGCACCTTTAGTGTAGGAGCAATCGCCAGACGTTGGCAATTTCGGTGTTGAATTTCGGGCAGATTGAGCAGGAGAGGCTGTGTACGTTGGAAGTTTTAGTAGGCTAAACAAGTTCAGAGCCCAAGTGTTTGTGGTTCGTTTGAGAGGTTACCAGTGGGAGATGAGGACCAGCAAGAGCTTTCAGGGCTGGCACCTTTAGTGTAGGAGCAATCGCCGGATGTTCACAATTTAGGTGTTGAGCTCTGGCCAGATTGAGCAGGAGAGGCTGTGTACGTTGGAAGTTTTAGTAGGCTAAACAAGTTCAGAGCCCAAGTGTTTGTGGTTCGTTTGAGAGGTTACCAGTGGGAGATGAGGACCAGCAAGAGCTTTCAGGGCTGGCACCTTTAGTGTAGGAGCAATCGCTGGACGTTCGCAATTTCGGTGTTGAGCTCTGGCCAGATTGAGCAGGAGAGGCTGTGTACGTTGGAAGTTTTCGTAGGCTAAACAAGTTCAGAGCCCAAGTGTTTGTGGTTCCTTTGAGAGGTTACCAGTGGGAGATGAGGACCAGCAAGAGCTTTCAGGGCTGGCACCTTTAGTGTAGGAGCAATCGCCGGACGTTCGCATTTTCGGTGTTGAGCTCTGGCCAGATTGAGCAGGAGAGGCTGTGTACGTTGGAAGTTTTCGTAGGCTAAACAAGTTCAGAGCCCAAGTGTTTGTGGTTCGTTTGAGAGGTTACCAGTGGGAGATGAGGACCAGCAAGAGCTTTCAGGGCTGGCACCTTTAGTGTAGGAGCAATCGCCGGACGTTCGCAATTTCGGTGTTGAATTTCGGGCAGATTGAGCAGGAGAGGCTGTGTACGTTGGAAGTTTTCGTAGGCTAAACAAGTTCAGAGCGCAAGTGTTTGTGGTTCGTTTGAGAGGTTACCAGTGGGAGATGAGGAGCAGCAAGAGCTTTCAGGGCTGGCACCTTTAGTGTAGGAGCAATCGCCGGACCTTCGCATTTTCGGTGTTGAGCTCTGGCCAGATTGAGCAGGAGAGCTTGTGTACGTTGGAAGTTTTCGTAGGCTAAACAAGTTCAGAGCCCAAGTGTTTGTGGTTCGTTTGAGAGGTTACCAGTGGGAGATGAGGACCAGCAAGAGCTTTCAGGGCTGGCACCTTTAGTGTAGGAGCAATCGCCGGACGTTCGCAATTTCGGTGTTGAGCTCTGGCCAGATTGAGCAGGAGAGGCTGTGTACGTTGGAAGTTTTCGTAGGCTAAACAAGTTCAGAGCCCAAGTGTTTGTGGTTCGTTTGAGAGGTTACCAGTGGGAGATGAGGACCAGCAAGAGCTTTTAGGGCTGGCACCTTTAGTGTAGGAGCAATCGCTGGACGTTCGCATTTTCGGTGTTGAGCTCTGGCCAGATTGAGCAGGAGAGGCTGTGTACGTTGGAAGTTTTAGTAGGCTAAACAAGTTCAGAGCCCAAGTGTTTGTGGTTCGTTTGAGAGGTTACCAGTGGGAGATGAGGACCAGCAAGAGCTTTTAGGGCTGGCACCTTTAGTGTAGGAGCAATCGCTGGACGTTCGCAATTTCGGTGTTGAGCTCTGGCCAGATTGAGCAGGAGAGGCTGTGTACGTTGGAAGTTTTAGTAGGCTAAACAAGTTCAGAGCCCAAGTGTTTGTGGTTCGTTTGAGAGGTTACCAGTGGGAGATGAGGAGCAGCAAGAGCTTTCAGGGCTGGCACCTTTAGTGTAGGAGCAATCGCCGGACGTTCGCAATTTCGGTGTTGAGCTCTGGCCAGATTGAGCAGGAGAGGCTGTGTACGTTGGAAGTTTTCGTAGGCTAAACAAGTTCAGAGCCCAAGTGTTTGTGGTTCGTTTGAGAGGTTACCAGTGGGAGATGAGGACCAGCAAGAGCTTTCAGGGCTGGCACCTTTAGTGTAGGAGCAATCGCCAGACGTTGGCAATTTCGGTGTTGAATTTCGGGCAGATTGAGCAGGAGAGGCTGTGTACGTTGGAAGTTTTAGTAGGCTAAACAAGTTCAGAGCCCAAGTGTTTGTGGTTCGTTTGAGAGGTTACCAGTGGGAGATGAGGACCAGCAAGAGCTTTCAGGGCTGGCACCTTTAGTGTAGGAGCAATCGCCGGATGTTCACAATTTAGGTGTTGAGCTCTGGCCAGATTGAGCAGGAGAGGCTGTGTACGTTGGAAGTTTTAGTAGGCTAAACAAGTTCAGAGCCCAAGTGTTTGTGGTTCGTTTGAGAGGTTACCAGTGGGAGATGAGGACCAGCAAGAGCTTTCAGGGCTGGCACCTTTATTGTAGGAGCAATCGCTGGACGTTCGCAATTTAGGTGTTGAGCTCTGGCCAGATTGAGCAGGAGAGGCTGTGTACGTTGGAAGTTTTCGTAGGCTAAACAAGTTCAGAGCCCAAGTGTTTGTGGTTCGTTTGAGAGGTTACCAGTGGGAGATGAGGAGCAGCAAGAGCTTTCAGGGCTGGCACCTTTAGTGTAGGAGCAATCGCCGGACGTTCGCATTTTCGGTGTTGAGCTCTGGCCAGATTGAGCAGGAGAGGCTGTGTACGTTGGAAGTTTTCGTAGGCTAAACAAGTTCAGAGCCCAAGTGTTTGTGGTTCGTTTGAGAGGTTACCAGTGGGAGATGAGGACCAGCAAGAGCTTTCAGGGCTGGCACCTTTAGTGTAGGAGCAATCGCCGGACGTTCGCAATTTCGGTGTTGAATTTCGGGCAGATTGAGCAGGAGAGGCTGTGTACGTTGGAAGTTTTCGTAGGCTAAACAAGTTCAGAGCGCAAGTGTTTGTGGTTCGTTTGAGAGGTTACCAGTGGGAGATGAGGACCAGCAAGAGCTTTTAGGGCTGGCACCTTTAGTGTAGGAGCAATCGCTGGACGTTCGCAATTTCGGTGTTGAGCTCTGGCCAGATTGAGCAGGAGAGGCTGTGTACGTTGGAAGTTTTAGTAGGCTAAACAAGTTCAGAGCCCAAGTGTTTGTGGTTCGTTTGAGAGGTTACCAGTGGGAGATGAGGAGCAGCAAGAGCTTTCAGGGCTGGCACCTTTAGTGTAGGAGCAATCGCCGGACGTTCGCAATTTCGGTGTTGAGCTCTGGCCAGATTGAGCAGGAGAGGCTGTGTACGTTGGAAGTTTTCGTAGGCTAAACAAGTTCAGAGCCCAAGTGTTTGTGGTTCGTTTGAGAGGTTACCAGTGGGAGATGAGGACCAGCAAGAGCTTTCAGGGCTGGCACCTTTAGTGTAGGAGCAATCGCCAGACGTTGGCAATTTCGGTGTTGAATTTCGGGCAGATTGAGCAGGAGAGGCTGTGTACGTTGGAAGTTTTAGTAGGCTAAACAAGTTCAGAGCCCAAGTGTTTGTGGTTCGTTTGAGAGGTTACCAGTGGGAGATGAGGACCAGCAAGAGCTTTCAGGGCTGGCACCTTTAGTGTAGGAGCAATCGCCGGATGTTCACAATTTAGGTGTTGAGCTCTGGCCAGATTGAGCAGGAGAGGCTGTGTACGTTGGAAGTTTTAGTAGGCTAAACAAGTTCAGAGCCCAAGTGTTTGTGGTTCGTTTGAGAGGTTACCAGTGGGAGATGAGGACCAGCAAGAGCTTTCAGGGCTGGCACCTTTAGTGTAGGAGCAATCGCTGGACGTTCGCAATTTCGGTGTTGAGCTCTGGCCAGATTGAGCAGGAGAGGCTGTGTACGTTGGAAGTTTTCGTAGGCTAAACAAGTTCAGAGCCCAAGTGTTTGTGGTTCCTTTGAGAGGTTACCAGTGGGAGATGAGGACCAGCAAGAGCTTTCAGGGCTGGCACCTTTAGTGTAGGAGCAATCGCCGGACGTTCGCATTTTCGGTGTTGAGCTCTGGCCAGATTGAGCAGGAGAGGCTGTGTACGTTGGAAGTTTTCGTAGGCTAAACAAGTTCAGAGCCCAAGTGTTTGTGGTTCGTTTGAGAGGTTACCAGTGGGAGATGAGGACCAGCAAGAGCTTTCAGGGCTGGCACCTTTAGTGTAGGAGCAATCGCCGGACGTTCGCAATTTCGGTGTTGAATTTCGGGCAGATTGAGCAGGAGAGGCTGTGTACGTTGGAAGTTTTCGTAGGCTAAACAAGTTCAGAGCGCAAGTGTTTGTGGTTCGTTTGAGAGGTTACCAGTGGGAGATGAGGAGCAGCAAGAGCTTTCAGGGCTGGCACCTTTAGTGTAGGAGCAATCGCCGGACCTTCGCATTTTCGGTGTTGAGCTCTGGCCAGATTGAGCAGGAGAGCTTGTGTACGTTGGAAGTTTTCGTAGGCTAAACAAGTTCAGAGCCCAAGTGTTTGTGGTTCGTTTGAGAGGTTACCAGTGGGAGATGAGGACCAGCAAGAGCTTTCAGGGCTGGCACCTTTAGTGTAGGAGCAATCGCCGGACGTTCGCAATTTCGGTGTTGAGCTCTGGCCAGATTGAGCAGGAGAGGCTGTGTACGTTGGAAGTTTTCGTAGGCTAAACAAGTTCAGAGCCCAAGTGTTTGTGGTTCGTTTGAGAGGTTACCAGTGGGAGATGAGGACCAGCAAGAGCTTTTAGGGCTGGCACCTTTAGTGTAGGAGCAATCGCTGGACGTTCGCATTTTCGGTGTTGAGCTCTGGCCAGATTGAGCAGGAGAGGCTGTGTACGTTGGAAGTTTTAGTAGGCTAAACAAGTTCAGAGCCCAAGTGTTTGTGGTTCGTTTGAGAGGTTACCAGTGGGAGATGAGGACCAGCAAGAGCTTTTAGGGCTGGCACCTTTAGTGTAGGAGCAATCGCTGGACGTTCGCAATTTCGGTGTTGAGCTCTGGCCAGATTGAGCAGGAGAGGCTGTGTACGTTGGAAGTTTTAGTAGGCTAAACAAGTTCAGAGCCCAAGTGTTTGTGGTTCGTTTGAGAGGTTACCAGTGGGAGATGAGGAGCAGCAAGAGCTTTCAGGGCTGGCACCTTTAGTGTAGGAGCAATCGCCGGACGTTCGCAATTTCGGTGTTGAGCTCTGGCCAGATTGAGCAGGAGAGGCTGTGTACGTTGGAAGTTTTCGTAGGCTAAACAAGTTCAGAGCCCAAGTGTTTGTGGTTCGTTTGAGAGGTTACCAGTGGGAGATGAGGACCAGCAAGAGCTTTCAGGGCTGGCACCTTTAGTGTAGGAGCAATCGCCAGACGTTGGCAATTTCGGTGTTGAATTTCGGGCAGATTGAGCAGGAGAGGCTGTGTACGTTGGAAGTTTTAGTAGGCTAAACAAGTTCAGAGCCCAAGTGTTTGTGGTTCGTTTGAGAGGTTACCAGTGGGAGATGAGGACCAGCAAGAGCTTTCAGGGCTGGCACCTTTAGTGTAGGAGCAATCGCCGGATGTTCACAATTTAGGTGTTGAGCTCTGGCCAGATTGAGCAGGAGAGGCTGTGTACGTTGGAAGTTTTAGTAGGCTAAACAAGTTCAGAGCCCAAGTGTTTGTGGTTCGTTTGAGAGGTTACCAGTGGGAGATGAGGACCAGCAAGAGCTTTCAGGGCTGGCACCTTTATTGTAGGAGCAATCGCTGGACGTTCGCAATTTCGGTGTTGAGCTCTGGCCAGATTGAGCAGGAGAGGCTGTGTACGTTGGAAGTTTTCGTAGGCTAAACAAGTTCAGAGCCCAAGTGTTTGTGGTTCGTTTGAGAGGTTACCAGTGGGAGATGAGGAGCAGCAAGAGCTTTCAGGGCTGGCACCTTTAGTGTAGGAGCAATCGCCGGACGTTCGCATTTTCGGTGTTGAGCTCTGGCCAGATTGAGCAGGAGAGGCTGTGTACGTTGGAAGTTTTCGTAGGCTAAACAAGTTCAGAGCCCAAGTGTTTGTGGTTCGTTTGAGAGGTTACCAGTGGGAGATGAGGACCAGCAAGAGCTTTCAGGGCTGGCACCTTTAGTGTAGGAGCAATCGCCGGACGTTCGCAATTTCGGTGTTGAATTTCGGGCAGATTGAGCAGGAGAGGCTGTGTACGTTGGAAGTTTTCGTAGGCTAAACAAGTTCAGAGCGCAAGTGTTTGTGGTTCGTTTGAGAGGTTACCAGTGGGAGATGAGGAGCAGCAAGAGCTTTCAGGGCTGGCACCTTTAGTGTAGGAGCAATCGCCGGACCTTCGCATTTTCGGTGTTGAGCTCTGGCCAGATTGAGCAGGAGAGCTTGTGTACGTTGGAAGTTTTAGTAGGCTAAACAAGTTCAGAGCCCAAGTGTTTGTGGTTCGTTTGAGAGGTTACCAGTGGGAGATGAGGACCAGCAAGAGCTTTCAGGGCTGGCACCTTTAGTGTAGGAGCAATCGCCGGACGTTCGCAATTTCGGTGTTGAGCTCTGGCCAGATTGAGCAGGAGAGGCTGTGTACGTTGGAAGTTTTCGTAGGCTAAACAAGTTCAGAGCCCAAGTGTTTGTGGTTCGTTTGAGAGGTTACCAGTGGGAGATGAGGACCAGCAAGAGCTTTTAGGGCTGGCACCTTTAGTGTAGGAGCAATCGCTGGACGTTCGCATTTTCGGTGTTGAGCTCTGGCCAGATTGAGCAGGAGAGGCTGTGTACGTTGGAAGTTTTAGTAGGCTAAACAAGTTCAGAGCCCAAGTGTTTGTGGTTCGTTTGAGAGGTTACCAGTGGGAGATGAGGAGCAGCAAGAGCTTTCAGGGCTGGCACCTTTAGTGTAGGAGCAATCGCTGGACGTTCGCAATTTCGGTGTTGAGCTCTGGCCAGATTGAGCAGGAGAGGCTGTGTACGTTGGAAGTTTTCGTAGGCTAAACAAGTTCAGAGCCCAAGTGTTTGTGGTTCGTTTGAGAGGTTACCAGTGGGAGATGAGGAGCAGCAAGAGCTTTCAGGGCTGGCACCTTTAGTGTAGGAGCAATCGCCCGACGTTGGCAATTTCGGTGTTGAATTTCGGGCAGATTGAGCAGGAGAGGCGGTGTACGTTGGAAGTTTTAGTAGGCTAAACAAGTTCAGAGCGCAAGTGTTTGTGGTTCGTTTGAGAGGTTACCAGTGGGAGATGAGGACCAGCAAGAGCTTTCAGGGCTGGCACCTTTAGTGTAGGAGCAATCGCCGGACGTTCGCAATTTCGGTGTTGAATTTCGGGCAGATTGAGCAGGAGAGGCTGTGTACGTTGGAAGTTTTCGTAGGCTAAACAAGTTCAGAGCCCAAGTGTTTGTGGTTCGTTTGAGAGGTTACCAGTGGGAGATGAGGACCAGCAAGAGCTTTCAGGGCTGGCACCTTTAGTGTAGGAGCAAGCGCCGGACGTTCGCATTTTCGGTGTTGAGCTCTGGCCAGATTGAGCAGGAGAGGCTGTGTACGTTGGAAGTTTTCGTAGGCTAAACAAGTTCAGAGCCCAAGTGTTTGTGGTTCGTTTGAGAGGTTACCAGTGGGAGATGAGGAGCAGCAAGAGCTTTCAGGGCTGGCACCTTTAGTGTAGGAGCAATCGCCGGACGTTCGCATTTTCGGTGTTGAGCTCTGGCCAGATTGAGCAGGAGAGGCTGTGTACGTTGGAAGTTTTAGTAGGCTAAACAAGTCCAGAGCCCAAGTGTTTGTGGTTCGTTTGAGAGGTTACCAGTGGGAGATGAGGACCAGCAAGAGCTTTCAGGGCTGGCACCTTTAGTGTAGGAGCAATCGCCGGACGTTCGCAATTTCGGTGTTGAATTTCGGGCAGATTGAGCAGGAGAGGCTGTGTACGTTGGAAGTTTTCGTAGGCTAAACAAGTTCAGAGCCCAAGTGTTTGTGGTTCGTTTGAGAGGTTACCAGTGGGAGATGAGGAGCAGCAAGAGCTTTCAGGGCTGGCACCTTTAGTGTAGGAGCAATCGCCCGACGTTGGCAATTTCGGTGTTGAATTTCGGGCAGATTGAGCAGGAGAGGCGGTGTACGTTGGAAGTTTTAGTAGGCTAAACAAGTTCAGAGCGCAAGTGTTTGTGGTTCGTTTGAGAGGTTACCAGTGGGAGATGAGGACCAGCAAGAGCTTTCAGGGCTGGCACCTTTAGTGTAGGAGCAATCGCCGGACGTTCGCAATTTCGGTGTTGAATTTCGGGCAGATTGAGCAGGAGAGGCTGTGTACGTTGGAAGTTTTCGTAGGCTAAACAAGTTCAGAGCGCAAGTGTTTGTGGTTCGTTTGAGAGGTTACCAGTGGGAGATGAGGACCAGCAAGAGCTTTCAGGGCTGGCACCTTTAGTGTAGGAGCAAGCGCCGGACGTTCGCATTTTCGGTGTTGAGCTCTGGCCAGATTGAGCAGGAGAGGCTGTGTACGTTGGAAGTTTTCGTAGGCTAAACAAGTTCAGAGCCCAAGTGTTTGTGGTTCGTTTGAGAGGTTACCAGTGGGAGATGAGGAGCAGCAAGAGCTTTCAGGGCTGGCACCTTTAGTGTAGGAGCAATCGCCGGACGTTCGCATTTTCGGTGTTGAGCTCTGGCCAGATTGAGCAGGAGAGGCTGTGTACGTTGGAAGTTTTAGTAGGCTAAACAAGTTCAGAGCCCAAGTGTTTGTGGTTCGTTTGAGAGGTTACCAGTGGGAGATGAGGAGCAGCAAGAGCTTTCAGGGCTGGCACCTTTAGTGTAGAAGCAATCGCCGGACGTTCGCAATTTAGGTGTTGAATTTCGGGCAGATTGAGCAGGAGAGGCTGTGTACGTTGGAAGTTTTAGTAGGCTAAACAAGTTCAGAGCCCAAGTGTTTGTGGTTCGTTTGAGAGGTTACCAGTGGGAGATGAGGAGCAGCAAGAGCTTTCAGGGCTGGCACCTTTAGTGTAGGAGCAATCGCCGGACGTTCGCAATTTCGGTGTTGAATTTTGGGCAGATTGAGCAGGAGAGGCTGTGTACGTTGGAAGTTTTAGTAGGCTAAACAAGTTCAGAGGCCAAGTGTTTGTGGTTCGTTTGAGAGGTTACCAGTGGGAGATGAGGAGCAGCAAGAGCTTTCAGGGCTGGCACCTTTAGTGTAGAAGCAATCGCCGGACGTTCGCAATTTAGGTGTTGAATTTCGGGCAGATTGAGCAGGAGAGGCTGTGTACGTTGGAAGTTTTAGTAGGCTAAACAAGTTCAGAGCGCAAGTGTTTGTGGTTCGTTTGAGAGGTTACCAGTGGGAGATGAGGAGCAGCAAGAGCTTTCAGGGCTGGCACCTTTAGTGTAGGAGCAATCGCCGGACGTTCGCAATTTCGGTGTTGAATTTTGGGCAGATTGAGCAGGAGAGGCTGTGTACGTTGGAAGTTTTAGTAGGCTAAACAAGTTCAGAGCCCAAGTGTTTGTGGTTCGTTTGAGAGGTTACCAGTGGGAGATGAGGAGCAGCAAGAGCTTTCAGGGCTGGCACCTTTAGTGTAGGAGCAATCGCCGGACGTTCGCAATTTCGGTGTTGAGCTCTGGCCAGATTGAGCAGGAGAGGCTGTGTACGTTGGAAGTTTTCGTAGGCTAAACAAGTTCAGAGCCCAAGTGTTTGTGGTTCGTTTGAGAGGTTACCAGTGGGAGATGAGGACCAGCAAGAGCTTTCAGGGCTGGCACCTTTAGTGTAGGAGCAATCGCCAGACGTTGGCAATTTCGGTGTTGAATTTCGGGCAGATTGAGCAGGAGAGGCTGTGTACGTTGGAAGTTTTAGTAGGCTAAACAAGTTCAGAGCCCAAGTGTTTGTGGTTCGTTTGAGAGGTTACCAGTGGGAGATGAGGACCAGCAAGAGCTTTCAGGGCTGGCACCTTTAGTGTAGGAGCAATCGCCGGATGTTCACAATTTAGGTGTTGAGCTCTGGCCAGATTGAGCAGGAGAGGCTGTGTACGTTGGAAGTTTTAGTAGGCTAAACAAGTTCAGAGCCCAAGTGTTTGTGGTTCGTTTGAGAGGTTACCAGTGGGAGATGAGGACCAGCAAGAGCTTTCAGGGCTGGCACCTTTAGTGTAGGAGCAATCGCTGGACGTTCGCAATTTCGGTGTTGAGCTCTGGCCAGATTGAGCAGGAGAGGCTGTGTACGTTGGAAGTTTTCGTAGGCTAAACAAGTTCAGAGCCCAAGTGTTTGTGGTTCGTTTGAGAGGTTACCAGTGGGAGATGAGGAGCAGCAAGAGCTTTCAGGGCTGGCACCTTTAGTGTAGGAGCAATCGCCGGACGTTCGCATTTTCGGTGTTGAGCTCTGGCCAGATTGAGCAGGAGAGGCTGTGTACGTTGGAAGTTTTCGTAGGCTAAACAAGTTCAGAGGCCAAGTGTTTGTGGTTCGTTTGAGAGGTTACCAGTGGGAGATGAGGACCAGCAAGAGCTTTCAGGGCTGGCACCTTTAGTGTAGGAGCAATCGCCGGACGTTCGCAATTTCGGTGTTGAATTTCGGGCAGATTGAGCAGGAGAGGCTGTGTACGTTGGAAGTTTTCGTAGGCTAAACAAGTTCAGAGCGCAAGTGTTTGTGGTTCGTTTGAGAGGTTACCAGTGGGAGATGAGGAGCAGCAAGAGCTTTCAGGGCTGGCACCTTTAGTGTAGGAGCAATCGCCGGACCTTCGCATTTTCGGTGTTGAGCTCTGGCCAGATTGAGCAGGAGAGCTTGTGTACGTTGGAAGTTTTCGTAGGCTAAACAAGTTCAGAGCCCAAGTGTTTGTGGTTCGTTTGAGAGGTTACCAGTGGGAGATGAGGACCAGCAAGAGCTTTCAGGGCTGGCACCTTTAGTGTAGGAGCAATCGCCGGACGTTCGCAATTTCGGTGTTGAGCTCTGGCCAGATTGAGCAGGAGAGGCTGTGTACGTTGGAAGTTTTCGTAGGCTAAACAAGTTCAGAGCCCAAGTGTTTGTGGTTCGTTTGAGAGGTTACCAGTGGGAGATGAGGACCAGCAAGAGCTTTTAGGGCTGGCACCTTTAGTGTAGGAGCAATCGCTGGACGTTCGCATTTTCGGTGTTGAGCTCTGGCCAGATTGAGCAGGAGAGGCTGTGTACGTTGGAAGTTTTAGTAGGCTAAACAAGTTCAGAGCCCAAGTGTTTGTGGTTCGTTTGAGAGGTTACCAGTGGGAGATGAGGAGCAGCAAGAGCTTTCAGGGCTGGCACCTTTAGTGTAGGAGCAATCGCTGGACGTTCGCAATTTCGGTGTTGAGCTCTGGCCAGATTGAGCAGGAGAGGCTGTGTACGTTGGAAGTTTTCGTAGGCTAAACAAGTTCAGAGCCCAAGTGTTTGTGGTTCGTTTGAGAGGTTACCAGTGGGAGATGAGGAGCAGCAAGAGCTTTCAGGGCTGGCACCTTTAGTGTAGGAGCAATCGCCCGACGTTGGCAATTTCGGTGTTGAATTTCGGGCAGATTGAGCAGGAGAGGCGGTGTACGTTGGAAGTTTTAGTAGGCTAAACAAGTTCAGAGCGCAAGTGTTTGTGGTTCGTTTGAGAGGTTACCAGTGGGAGATGAGGACCAGCAAGAGCTTTCAGGGCTGGCACCTTTAGTGTAGGAGCAATCGCCGGACGTTCGCAATTTCGGTGTTGAATTTCGGGCAGATTGAGCAGGAGAGGCTGTGTACGTTGGAAGTTTTCGTAGGCTAAACAAGTTCAGAGCCCAAGTGTTTGTGGTTCGTTTGAGAGGTTACCAGTGGGAGATGAGGACCAGCAAGAGCTTTCAGGGCTGGCACCTTTAGTGTAGGAGCAAGCGCCGGACGTTCGCATTTTCGGTGTTGAGCTCTGGCCAGATTGAGCAGGAGAGGCTGTGTACGTTGGAAGTTTTCGTAGGCTAAACAAGTTCAGAGCCCAAGTGTTTGTGGTTCGTTTGAGAGGTTACCAGTGGGAGATGAGGAGCAGCAAGAGCTTTCAGGGCTGGCACCTTTAGTGTAGGAGCAATCGCCGGACGTTCGCATTTTCGGTGTTGAGCTCTGGCCAGATTGAGCAGGAGAGGCTGTGTACGTTGGAAGTTTTAGTAGGCTAAACAAGCCCAGAGCCCAAGTGTTTGTGGTTCGTTTGAGAGGTTACCAGTGGGAGATGAGGACCAGCAAGAGCTTTCAGGGCTGGCACCTTTAGTGTAGGAGCAATCGCCGGACGTTCGCAATTTCGGTGTTGAATTTCGGGCAGATTGAGCAGGAGAGGCTGTGTACGTTGGAAGTTTTCGTAGGCTAAACAAGTTCAGAGCCCAAGTGTTTGTGGTTCGTTTGAGAGGTTACCAGTGGGAGATGAGGAGCAGCAAGAGCTTTCAGGGCTGGCACCTTTAGTGTAGGAGCAATCGCCCGACGTTGGCAATTTCGGTGTTGAATTTCGGGCAGATTGAGCAGGAGAGGCGGTGTACGTTGGAAGCTTTAGTAGGCTAAACAAGTTCAGAGCGCAAGTGTTTGTGGTTCGTTTGAGAGGTTACCAGTGGGAGATGAGGACCAGCAAGAGCTTTCAGGGCTGGCACCTTTAGTGTAGGAGCAATCGCCGGACGTTCGCAATTTCGGTGTTGAATTTCGGGCAGATTGAGCAGGAGAGGCTGTGTACGTTGGAAGTTTTCGTAGGCTAAACAAGTTCAGAGCGCAAGTGTTTGTGGTTCGTTTGAGAGGTTACCAGTGGGAGATGAGGACCAGCAAGAGCTTTCAGGGCTGGCACCTTTAGTGTAGGAGCAAGCGCCGGACGTTCGCATTTTCGGTGTTGAGCTCTGGCCAGATTGAGCAGGAGAGGCTGTGTACGTTGGAAGTTTTCGTAGGCTAAACAAGTTCAGAGCCCAAGTGTTTGTGGTTCGTTTGAGAGGTTACCAGTGGGAGATGAGGACCAGCAAGAGCTTTCAGGGCTGGCACCTTTAGTGTAGGAGCAATCGCCGGACGTTCGCATTTTCGGTGTTGAGCTCTGGCCAGATTGAGCAGGAGAGGCTGTGTACGTTGGAAGTTTTAGTAGGCTAAACAAGTTCAGAGCCCAAGTGTTTGTGGTTCGTTTGAGAGGTTACCAGTGGGAGATGAGGAGCAGCAAGAGCTTTCAGGGCTGGCACCTTTAGTGTAGAAGCAATCGCCGGACGTTCGCAATTTAGGTGTTGAATTTCGGGCAGATTGAGCAGGAGAGGCTGTGTACGTTGGAAGTTTTAGTAGGCTAAACAAGTTCAGAGCCCAAGTGTTTGTGGTTCGTTTGAGAGGTTACCAGTGGGAGATGAGGAGCAGCAAGAGCTTTCAGGGCTGGCACCTTTAGTGTAGGAGCAATCGCCGGACGTTCGCAATTTCGGTGTTGAATTTTGGGCAGATTGAGCAGGAGAGGCTGTGTACGTTGGAAGTTTTAGTAGGCTAAACAAGTTCAGAGGCCAAGTGTTTGTGGTTCGTTTGAGAGGTTACCAGTGGGAGATGAGGAGCAGCAAGAGCTTTCAGGGCTGGCACCTTTAGTGTAGAAGCAATCGCCGGACGTTCGCAATTTAGGTGTTGAATTTCGGGCAGATTGAGCAGGAGAGGCTGTGTACGTTGGAAGTTTTAGTAGGCTAAACAAGTTCAGAGCGCAAGTGTTTGTGGTTCGTTTGAGAGGTTACCAGTGGGAGATGAGGAGCAGCAAGAGCTTTCAGGGCTGGCACCTTTAGTGTAGGAGCAATCGCCGGACGTTCGCAATTTCGGTGTTGAATTTTGGGCAGATTGAGCAGGAGAGGCTGTGTACGTTGGAAGTTTTAGTAGGCTAAACAAGTTCAGAGCGCAAGTGTTTGTGGTTCGTTTGAGAGGTTACCAGTGGGAGATGAGGAGCAGCAAGAGCTTTCAGGGCTGGCACCTTTAGTGTAGGATCAATCGCCGGACGTTCGCAATTTCGGTGTTGAGCTCTGGCCAGATTGAGCAGGAGAGGCTGTGTACGTTGGAAGTTTTCGTAGGCTAAACAAGTTCAGAGCCCAAGTGTTTGTGGTTCGTTTGAGAGGTTACCAGTGGGAGATGAGGACCAGCAAGAGCTTTTAGGGCTGGCACCTTTAGTGTAGGAGCAATCGCTGGACGTTCGCATTTTCGGTGTTGAGCTCTGGCCAGATTGAGCAGGAGAGGCTGTGTACGTTGGAAGTTTTCGTAGGCTAAACAAGTTCAGAGCGCAAGTGTTTGTGGTTCGTTTGAGAGGTTACCAGTGGGAGATGAGGACCAGCAAGAGCTTTCAGGGGTGGCACCTTTAGTGTAGGAGCAATCGCCGGACGTTCGCAATTTCGGTGTTGAGCTCTGGCCAGATTGAGCAGGAGAGGCTGTGTACGTTGGAAGTTTTCGTAGGCTAAACAAGTTCAGAGCCCAAGTGTTTGTGGTTCGTTTGAGAGGTTACCAGTGGGAGATGAGGACCAGCAAGAGCTTTCAGGGCTGGCACCTTTAGTGTAGGAGCAATCGCCGGACGTTCGCATTTTCGGTGTTGAGCTCTGGCCAGATTGAGCAGGAGAGGCTGTGTACGTTGGAAGTTTTAGTAGGCTAAACAAGTTCAGAGCGCAAGTGTTTGTGGTTCGTTTGAGAGGTTACCAGTGGGAGATGAGGAGCAGCAAGAGCTTTCAGGGCTGGCACCTTTAGTGTAGGAGCAATCGCTGGACGTTCGCATTTTCGGTGTTGAGCTCTGGCCAGATTGAGCAGGAGAGGCTGTGTACGTTGGAAGTTTTCGTAGGCTAAACAAGTTCAGAGCGCAAGTGTTTGTGGTTCGTTTGAGAGGTTACCAGTGGGAGATGAGGACCAGCAAGAGCTTTCAGGGCTGGCACCTTTAGTGTAGGAGCAATCGCCGGACATTCGCAATTTCGGTGTTGAATTTTGGCCAGATTGAGCAGGAGAGGCTGTGTACGTTGGAAGTTTTAGTAGGCTAAACAAGTTCAGAGCCCAAGTGTTTGTGGTTCGTTTGAGAGGTTACCAGTGGGAGATGAGGAGCAGCAAGAGCTTTCAGGGCTGGCACCTTTAGTGTAGGAGCAATCGCTAGACGTTCGCAATTTCGGTGTTGAGCTCTGGCCAGATTGAGCAGGAGAGGCTGTGTACGTTGGAAGTTTTCGTAGGCTAAACAAGTTCAGAGCCCAAGTGTTTGTGGTTCCTTTGAGAGGTTACCAGTGGGAGATGAGGACCAGCAAGAGCTTTTAGGGCTGGCACCTTTAGTGTAGGAGCAATCGCCGGACGTTCGCATTTTCGGTGTTGAGCTCTGGCCAGATTTAGCAGGAGAGGCTGTGTACGTTGGAAGTTTTCGTAGGCTAAACAAGTTCAGAGCGCAAGTGTTTGTGGTTCGTTTGAGAGGTTACCAGTGGGAGATGAGGACCAGCAAGAGCTTTCAGGGCTGGCACCTTTAGTGTAGGAGCAATCGCCGGACGTTCGCAATTTCGGTGTTGAGCTCTGGCCAGATTGAGCAGGAGAGGCTGTGTACGTTGGAAGTTTTCGTAGGCTAAACAAGTTCAGAGCCCAAGTGTTTGTGGTTCGTTTGAGAGGTTACCAGTGGGAGATGAGGAGCAGCAAGAGCTTTCAGGGCTGGCACCTTTAGTGTAGGAGCAATCGCCGGACGTTCGCATTTTCGGTGTTGAGCTCTGGCCAGATTGAGCAGGAGAGCTTGTGTACGTTGGAAGTTTTCGTAGGCTAAACAAGTTCAGAGCGCAAGTGTTTGTGGTTCGTTTGAGAGGTTACCAGTGGGAGATGAGGACCAGCAAGAGCTTTCAGGGCTGGCACCTTTAGTGTAGGAGCAATCGCTGGACGTTCGCAATTTCGGTGTTGAGCTCTGGCCAGATTGAGCAGGGGAGGCTGTGTACGTTGGAAGTTTTCGTAGGCTAATCAAGTTCAGAGCCCAAGTGTTTGTGGTTCGTTTGAGAGGTTACCAGTGGGAGATGAGGACCAGCAAGAGCTTTCAGGGCTGGCACCTTTAGTGTAGGAGCAATCGCCGGACGTTCGCATTTTCGGTGTTGAGCTCTGGCCAGATTGAGCAGGAGAGGCTGTGTACGTTGGAAGTTTTCGTAGGCTAAACAAGTTCAGAGCCCAAGTGTTTGTGGTTCCTTTGAGAGGTTACCAGTGGGAGATGAGGACCAGCAAGAGCTTTTAGGGCTGGCACCTTTAGTGTAGGAGCAATCGCCGGACGTTCGCATTTTCGGTGTTGAGCTCTGGCCAGATTGAGCAGGAGAGGCTGTGTACGTTGGAAGTTTTCGTAGGCTAAACAAGTTCAGAGCCCAAGTGTTTGTGGTTCCTTTGAGAGGTTACCAGTGGGAGATGAGGACCAGCAAGAGCTTTTAGGGCTGGCACCTTTAGTGTAGGAGCAATCGCCGGACGTTCGCATTTTCGGTGTTGAGCTCTGGCCAGATTGAGCAGGAGAGGCTGTGTACGTTGGAAGTTTTCGTAGGCTAAACAAGTTCAGAGCGCAAGTGTTTGTGGTTCGTTTGAGAGGTTACCAGTGGGAGATGAGGACCAGCAAGAGCTTTCAGGGCTGGCACCTTTAGTGTAGGAGCAATCGCCGGACGTTCGCAATTTCGGTGTTGAGCTCTGGCCAGATTGAGCAGGAGAGGCTGTGTACGTTGGAAGTTTTCGTAGGCTAAACAAGTTCAGAGCGCAAGTGTTTGTGGTTCGTTTGAGAGGTTACCAGTGGGAGATGAGGACCAGCAAGAGCTTTCAGGGCTGGCACCTTTAGTGTAGGAGCAATCGCTGGACGTTCGCAATTTAGGTGTTGAGCTCTGGCCAGATTGAGCAGGGTAGGCTGTGTACGTTGGAAGTTTTCGTAGGCTAATCAAGTTCAGAGCCCAAGTGTTTGTGGTTCGTTTGAGAGGTTACCAGTGGGAGATGAGGACCAGCAAGAGCTTTTAGGGCTGGCACCTTTAGTGTAGGAGCAATCGCCGGACGTTCGCAATTTCGGTGTTGAGCTCTGGCCAGATTGAGCAGGAGAGGCTGTGTACGTTGGAAGTTTTCGTAGGCTAAACAAGTTCAGAGCCCAAGTGTTTGTGGTTCGTTTGAGAGGTTACCAGTGGGAGATGAGGACCAGCAAGAGCTTTCAGGGCTGGCACCTTTAGTGTAGGAGCAATCGCTGGACGTTCGCAATTTCGGTGTTGAGCTCTGGCCAGATTGAGCAGGAGAGGCTGTGTACGTTGGAAGTTTTCGTAGGCTAAACAAGTTCAGAGCCCAAGTGTTTGTGGTTCGTTTGAGAGGTTACCAGTGGGAGATGAGGACCAGCAAGAGCTTTCAGGGCTGGCACCTTTAGTGTAGGAGCAATCGCCGGACGTTCGCATTTTCGGTGTTGAGCTCTGGCCAGATTGAGCAGGAGAGGCTGTGTACGTTGGAAGTTTTCGTAGGCTAAACAAGTTCAGAGCCCAAGTGTTTGTGGTTCGTTTGAGAGGTTACCAGTGGGAGATGAGGAGCAGCAAGAGCTTTCAGGGCTGGCACCTTTAGTGTAGGAGCAATCGCCGGACGTTCGCATTTTCGGTGTTGAGCTCTGGCCAGATTGAGCAGGAGAGCTTGTGTACGTTGGAAGTTTTCGTAGGCTAAACAAGTTCAGAGCGCAAGTGTTTGTGGTTCGTTTGAGAGGTTACCAGTGGGAGATGAGGACCAGCAAGAGCTTTCAGGGCTGGCACCTTTAGTGTAGGAGCAATCGCTGGACGTTCGCAATTTCGGTGTTGAGCTCTGGCCAGATAGAGCAGGGGAGGCTGTGTACGTTGGAAGTTTTCGTAGGCTAATCAAGTTCAGAGCCCAAGTGTTTGTGGTTCGTTTGAGAGGTTACCAGTGGGAGATGAGGACCAGCAAGAGCTTTCAGGGCTGGCACCTTTAGTGTAGGAGCAATCGCCGGACGTTCGCATTTTCGGTGTTGAGCTCTGGCCAGATTGAGCAGGAGAGGCTGTGTACGTTGGAAGTTTTCGTAGGCTAAACAAGTTCAGAGCCCAAGTGTTTGTGGTTCCTTTGAGAGGTTACCAGTGGGAGATGAGGACCAGCAAGAGCTTTTAGGGCTGGCACCTTTAGTGTAGGAGCAATCGCCGGACGTTCGCATTTTCGGTGTTGAGCTCTGGCCAGATTGAGCAGGAGAGGCTGTGTACGTTGGAAGTTTTCGTAGGCTAAACAAGTTCAGAGCCCAAGTGTTTGTGGTTCCTTTGAGAGGTTACCAGTGGGAGATGAGGACCAGCAAGAGCTTTTAGGGCTGGCACCTTTAGTGTAGGAGCAATCGCCGGACGTTCGCATTTTCGGTGTTGAGCTCTGGCCAGATTGAGCAGGAGAGGCTGTGTACGTTGGAAGTTTTCGTAGGCTAAACAAGTTCAGAGCGCAAGTGTTTGTGGTTCGTTTGAGAGGTTACCAGTGGGAGATGAGGAGCAGCAAGAGCTTTCAGGGCTGGCACCTTTAGTGTAGGAGCAATCGCCGGACGTTCGCAATTTCGGTGTTGAGCTCTGGCCAGATTGAGCAGGAGAGGCTGTGTACGTTGGAAGTTTTCGTAGGCTAAACAAGTTCAGAGCGCAAGTGTTTGTGGTTCGTTTGAGAGGTTACCAGTGGGAGATGAGGAGCAGCAAGAGCTTTCAGGGCTGGCACCTTTAGTGTAGGAGCAATCGCCGGACGTTCGCATTTTCGGTGTTGAGCTCTGGCCAGATTGAGCAGGAGAGCTTGTGTACGTTGGAAGTTTTCGTAGGCTAAACAAGTTCAGAGCGCAAGTGTTTGTGGTTCGTTTGAGAGGTTACCAGTGGGAGATGAGGAGCATCAAGAGCTTTCAGGGCTGGCACCTTTAGTGTAGGAGCAATCGCTGGACGTTCGCAATTTCGGTGTTGAGCTCTGGCCAGATTGAGCAGGGGAGGCTGTGTACGTTGGAAGTTTTCGTAGGCTAATCAAGTTCAGAGCCCAAGTGTTTGTGGTTCGTTTGAGAGGTTACCAGTGGGAGATGAGGACCAGCAAGAGCTTTCAGGGCTGGCACCTTTAGTGTAGGAGCAATCGCCGGACGTTCGCATTTTCGGTGTTGAGCTCTGGCCAGATTGAGCAGGAGAGGCTGTGTACGTTGGAAGTTTTCGTAGGCTAAACAAGTTCAGAGCCCAAGTGTTTGTGGTTCGTTTGAGAGGTTACCAGTGGGAGATGAGGACCAGCAAGAGCTTTCAGGGCTGGCACCTTTAGTGTAGGAGCAATCGCCGGACGTTCGCAATTTCGGTGTTGAATTTCGGGCAGATTGAGCAGGAGAGGCTGTGTACGTTGGAAGTTTTCGTAGGCTAAACAAGTTCAGAGCGCAAGTGTTTGTGGTTCGTTTGAGAGGTTACCAGTGGGAGATGAGGACCAGCAAGAGCTTTCAGGGCTGGCACCTTTAGTGTAGGAGCAATCGCCGGACGTTCGCAATTTAGGTGTTGAATTTCGGGCAGATTGAGCAGGAGAGGCTGTGTACGTTGGAAGTTTTCGTAGGCTAAACAAGTTCAGAGCCCAAGTGTTTGTGGTTCGTTTGAGAGGTTACCAGTGGGAGATGAGGACCAGCAAGAGCTTTCAGGGCTGGCACCTTTAGTGTAGGAGCAATCGCCCGACGTTCGCAATTCAGGTGTTGAATTTCGGGCAGATTGAGCAGGAGAGGCTGTGTACGTTGGAAGTTTTCGTAGGCTAAACAAGTTCAGAGCCCAAGTGTTTGTGGTTCGTTTGAGAGGTTACCAGTGGGAGATGAGGACCAGCAAGAGCTTTCAGGGCTGGCACCTTTAGTGTAGGAGCAATCGCCGGATGTTCGCAATTTAGGTGTTGAGCTCTGGCCAGATTGAGCAGGAGAGGCTGTGTACGTTGGAAGTTTTAGTAGGCTAAACAAGTTCAGAGGCCAAGTGTTTGTGGTTCGTTTGAGAGGTTACCAGTGGGAGATGAGGACCAGCAAGAGCTTTTAGGGCTGGCACCTTTAGTGTAGGAGCAATCACTGGACGTTCGCAATTTCGGTGTTGAGCTCTGGCCAGATTGAGCAGGAGAGGCTGTGTACGTTGGAAGTTTTCGTAGGCTAAACAAGCTCAGAGCCCAAGTGTTTGTGGTTCGTTTGAGAGGTTACCAGTGGGAGATGAGGACCAGCAAGAGCTTTCAGGGCTGGCACCTTTAGTGTAGGAGCAATCGCTGGACGTTCGCAATTTAACTGTTGAGCTCTGGCCAGATTGAGCAGGAGAGGCTGTGTACGTTGGAAGTTTTCGTAGGCTAAACAAGTTCAGAGCGCAAGTGTTTGTGGTTCGTTTGAGAGGTTACCAGTGGGAGATGAGGACCAGCAAGAGCTTTCAGGGCTGGCACCTTTAGTGTAGGAGCAATCGCCGGACGTTTGCAATTTCGGTGTTGAATTTCGGGCAGATTGAGCAGGAGAGGCTGTGTACGTTGGAAGTTTTCGTAGGCTAAACAAGTTCAGAGCCCAAGTGTTTGTGGTTCGTTGAGAGGTTACCAGTGGGAGATGAGGACCAGCAAGAGCTTTCAGGGCTGGCACCTTTAGTGTAGGAGCAATCGCCGGACGTTCGCAATTTAGGTGTTGAATTTCGGGCAGATTGAGCAGGAGAGGCTGTGTACGTTGGAAGTTTTCGTAGGCTAAACAAGTTCAGAGCCCAAGTGTTTGTGGTTCGTTTGAGAGGTTACCAGTGGGAGATGAGGACCAGCAAGAGCTTTCAGGGCTGGCACCTTTAGTGTAGGAGCAATCGCTGGACGTTCGCATTTTCGGTGTTGAGCTCTGGCCAGATTGAGCAGGAGAGGCTGTGTACGTTGGAAGTTTTCGTAGGCTAAACAAGTTCAGAGC
The DNA here is from genome assembly GCF_030936135.1 of Gavia stellata. Lineage (NCBI taxonomy): Eukaryota > Metazoa > Chordata > Aves > Gaviiformes > Gaviidae > Gavia > Gavia stellata. The sequence goes on along the minus strand of NW_026777311.1, from coordinate 8,392 downwards.
CCAAGTGTTTGTGGTTCGTTTGAGAGGTTACCAGTGGGAGATGAGGACCAGCAAGAGCTTTCAGGGCTGGCACCTTTAGTGTAGGAGCAATCGCCGGACGTTCGCAATTTCGGTGTTGAGCTCTGGCCAGATTGAGCAGGAGAGGCTGTGTACGTTGGAAGTTTTCGTAGGCTAAACAAGTTCAGAGCCCAAGTGTTTGTGGTTCGTTTGAGAGGTTACCAGTGGGAGATGAGGAGCAGCAAGAGCTTTCAGGGCTGGCACCTTTAGTGTAGGAGCAATCGCCGGACGTTCGCATTTTCGGTGTTGAGCTCTGGCCAGATTGAGCAGGAGAGGCTGTGTACGTTGGAAGTTTTCGTAGGCTAAACAAGTTCAGAGCGCAAGTGTTTGTGGTTCGTTTGAGAGGTTACCAGTGGGAGATGAGGACCAGCAAGAGCTTTCAGGGCTGGCACCTTTAGTGTAGGAGCAAGCGCCGGACGTTTGCAATTTCGGTGTTGAGCTCTGGCCAGATTGAGCAGGGGAGGCTGTGTACGTTGGAAGTTTTCGTAGGCTAATCAAGTTCAGAGCCCAAGTGTTTGTGGTTCGTTTGAGAGGTTACCAGTGGGAGATGAGGACCAGCAAGAGCTTTCAGGGCTGGCACCTTTAGTGTAGGAGCAATCGCCGGACGTTCGCATTTTCGGTGTTGAGCTCTGGCCAGATTGAGCAGGAGAGGCTGTGTACGTTGGAAGTTTTCGTAGGCTAAACAAGTTAAGAGCCCAAGTGTTTGTGGTTCGTTTGAGAGGTTACCAGTGGGAGATGAGGACCAGCAAGAGCTTTCAGGGCTGGCACCTTTAGTGTAGGAGCAATCGCCCGACGTTCGCAATTTCGGTGTTGAATTTCGGGCAGATTGAGCAGGAGAGGCTGTGTACGTTGGAAGTTTTCGTAGGCTAAACAAGTTCAGAGCCCAAGTGTTTGTGGTTCGTTTGAGAGGTTACCAGTGGGAGATGAGGACCAGCAAGAGCTTTCAGGGCTGGCACCTTTAGTGTAGGAGCAATCCCTGGACGTTCGCAATTTAGGTGTTGAATTTCGGGCAGATTGAGCAGGAGAGGCTGTGTACGTTGGAAGTTTTCGTAGGCTAAACAAGTTCAGAGCCCAAGTGTTTGTGGTTCGTTTGAGAGGTTACCAGTGGGAGATGAGGACCAGCAAGAGCTTTCAGGGCTGGCACCTTTAGTGTAGGAGCAATCGCTGGACGTTCGCATTTTCGGTGTTGAGCTCTGGCCAGATTGAGCAGGAGAGGCTGTGTACGTTGGAAGTTTTCGTAGGCTAAACAAGTTCAGAGCCCAAGTGTTTGTGGTTCGTTTGAGAGGTTACCAGTGGGAGATGAGGACCAGCAAGAGCTTTCAGGGCTGGCACCTTTAGTGTAGGAGCAATCGCCGGACGTTCGCAATTTCGGTGTTGAGCTCTGGCCAGATTGAGCAGGAGAGGCTGTGTACGTTGGAAGTTTTCGTAGGCTAAACAAGTTCAGAGCCCAAGTGTTTGTGGTTCGTTTGAGAGGTTACCAGTGGGAGATGAGGAGCAGCAAGAGCTTTCAGGGCTGGCACCTTTAGTGTAGGAGCAATCGCCGGACGTTCGCATTTTCGGTGTTGAGCTCTGGCCAGATTGAGCAGGAGAGGCTGTGTACGTTGGAAGTTTTCGTAGGCTAAACAAGTTCAGAGCGCAAGTGTTTGTGGTTCGTTTGAGAGGTTACCAGTGGGAGATGAGGAGCAGCAAGAGCTTTCAGGGCTGGCACCTTTAGTGTAGGAGCAAGCGCCGGACGTTTGCAATTTCGGTGTTGAGCTCTGGCCAGATTGAGCAGGGGAGGCTGTGTACGTTGGAAGTTTTCGTAGGCTAATCAAGTTCAGAGCCCAAGTGTTTGTGGTTCGTTTGAGAGGTTACCAGTGGGAGATGAGGACCAGCAAGAGCTTTCAGGGCTGGCACCTTTAGTGTAGGAGCAATCGCCGGACGTTCGCATTTTCGGTGTTGAGCTCTGGCCAGATTGAGCAGGAGAGGCTGTGTACGTTGGAAGTTTTCGTAGGCTAAACAAGTTAAGAGCCCAAGTGTTTGTGGTTCGTTTGAGAGGTTACCAGTGGGAGATGAGGACCAGCAAGAGCTTTCAGGGCTGGCACCTTTAGTGTAGGAGCAATCGCCCGACGTTCGCAATTTAGGTGTTGAATTTCGGGCAGATTGAGCAGGAGAGGCTGTGTACGTTGGAAGTTTTCGTAGGCTAAACAAGTTCAGAGCGCAAGTGTTTGTGGTTCGTTTGAGAGGTTACCAGTGGGAGATGAGGACCAGCAAGAGCTTTCAGGGCTGGCACCTTTAGTGTAAGAGCAATCACTGGACGTTCGCAATTTCGGTGTTGAGCTCTGGCCAGATTGAGCAGGAGAGGCTGTGTACGTTGGAAGTTTTCGTAGGCTAAACAAGCTCAGAGCCCAAGTGTTTGTGGTTCGTTTGAGAGGATACCAGTGGGAGATGAGGACCAGCAAGAGCTTTCAGGGCTGGCACCTTTAGTGTAGGAGCAATCGCTGGACGTTCTCAATTTAACTGTTGAGCTCTGGCCAGATTGAGCAGGAGAGGCTGTGTACGTTGGAAGTTTTCGTAGGCTAAACAAGTTCAGAGCGCAAGTGTTTGTGGTTCGTTTGAGAGGTTACCAGTGGGAGATGAGGACCAGCAAGAGCTTTCAGGGCTGGCACCTTTAGTGTAGGAGCAATCGCCGGACGTTGGCAATTTCGGTGTTGAATTTCGGGCAGATTGAGCAGGAGAGGCTGTGTACGTTGGAAGTTTTCGTAGGCTAAACAAGTTCAGAGCCCAAGTGTTTGTGGTTCGTTTGAGAGGTTACCAGTGGGAGATGAGGACCAGCAAGAGCTTTCAGGGCTGGCACCTTTAGTGTAGGAGCAATCGCCGGACGTTCGCAATTTCGGTGTTGAATTTCGGGCAGATTGAGCAGGAGAGGCTGTGTACGTTGGAAGTTTTCGTAGGCTAAACAAGTTCAGAGCCCAAGTGTTTGTGGTTCGTTTGAGAGGTTACCAGTGGGAGATGAGGAGCAGCAAGAGCTTTCAGGGCTGGCACCTTTAGTGTAGGAGCAATCGCCGGACCTTCGCATTTTCGGTGTTGAGCTCTGGCCAGATTGAGCAGGAGAGCTTGTGTACGTTGGAAGTTTTCGTAGGCTAAACAAGTTCAGAGGCCAAGTGTTTGTGGTTCGTTTGAGAGGTTACCAGTGGGAGATGAGGACCAGCAAGAGCTTTCAGGGCTGGCACCTTTAGTGTAGGAGCAATCGCCGGACGTTCGCAATTTCGGTGTTGAGCTCTGGCCAGATTGAGCAGGAGAGGCTGTGTACGTTGGAAGTTTTCGTAGGCTAAACAAGTTCAGAGCCCAAGTGTTTGTGGTTCGTTTGAGAGGTTACCAGTGGGAGATGAGGAGCAGCAAGAGCTTTCAGGGCTGGCACCTTTAGTGTAGGAGCAATCGCCGGACGTTCGCATTTTCGGTGTTGAGCTCTGGCCAGATTGAGCAGGAGAGGCTGTGTACGTTGGAAGTTTTCGTAGGCTAAACAAGTTCAGAGCGCAAGTGTTTGTGGTTCGTTTGAGAGGTTACCAGTGGGAGATGAGGACCAGCAAGAGCTTTCAGGGCTGGCACCTTTAGTGTAGGAGCAAGCGCCGGACGTTGGCAATTTCGGTGTTGAGCTCTGGCCAGATTGAGCAGGGGAGGCTGTGTACGTTGGAAGTTTTCGTAGGCTAATCAAGTTCAGAGCCCAAGTGTTTGTGGTTCGTTTGAGAGGTTACCAGTGGGAGATGAGGACCAGCAAGAGCTTTCAGGGCTGGCACCTTTAGTGTAGGAGCAATCGCCGGACGTTCGCAATTTCGGTGTTGAGCTCTGGCCAGATTGAGCAGGAGAGGCTGTGTACGTTGGAAGTTTTCGTAGGCTAAACAAGTTCAGAGGCCAAGTGTTTGTGGTTCGTTTGAGAGGTTACCAGTGGGAGATGAGGACCAGCAAGAGCTTTCAGGGCTGGCACCTTTAGTGTAGGAGCAATCGCCGGACGTTCGCAATTTCGGTGTTGAATTTCGGGCAGATTGAGCAGGAGAGGCTGTGTACGTTGGAAGTTTTCGTAGGCTAAACAAGTTCAGAGCCCAAGTGTTTGTGGTTCGTTTGAGAGGTTACCAGTGGGAGATGAGGAGCAGCAAGAGCTTTCAGGGCTGGCACCTTTAGTGTAGGAGCAATCGCCGGACGTTCGCAATTTCGGTGTTGAATTTCGGGCAGATTGAGCAGGAGAGGCTGTGTACGTTGGAAGTTTTCGTAGGCTAAACAAGTTCAGAGCGCAAGTGTTTGTGGTTCGTTTGAGAGGTTACCAGTGGGAGATGAGGAGCAGCAAGAGCTTTCAGGGCTGGCACCTTTAGTGTAGGAGCAATCGCCGGACGTTCGCAATTTCGGTGTTGAATTTCGGGCAGATTGAGCAGGAGAGGCAGTGTACGTTGGAAGTTTTCGTAGGCTAAACAAGTTCAGAGCCCAAGTGTTTGTGGTTCGTTTGAGAGGTTACCAGTGGGAGATGAGGACCAGCAAGAGCTTTCAGGGCTGGCACCTTTAGTGTAGGAGCAATCGCTGGACGTTCGCAATTTCGGTGTTGAGCTCTGGCCAGATTGAGCAGGAGAGGCTGTGTACGTTGGAAGTTTTCGTAGGCTAAACAAGTTCAGAGCCCAAGTGTTTGTGGTTCGTTTGAGAGGTTACCAGTGGGAGATGAGGAGCAGCAAGAGCTTTCAGGGCTGGCACCTTTAGTGTAGGAGCAATCGCCCGACGTTGGCAATTTCGGTGTTGAATTTCGGGCAGATTGAGCAGGAGAAGGCGGTGTACGTTGGAAGTTTTAGTAGGCTAAACAAGTTCAGAGCGCAAGTGTTTGTGGTTCGTTTGAGAGGTTACCAGTGGGAGATGAGGAGCAGCAAGAGCTTTCAGGGCTGGCACCTTTAGTGTAGGAGCAATCGCCGGACGTTCGCAATTTCGGTGTTGAATTTCGGGCAGATTGAGCAGGAGAGGCTGTGTACGTTGGAAGTTTTCGTAGGCTAAACAAGTTCAGAGCCCAAGTGTTTGTGGTTCGTTTGAGAGGTTACCAGTGGGAGATGAGGACCAGCAAGAGCTTTCAGGGCTGGCACCTTTAGTGTAGGAGCAAGCGCCGGACGTTCGCATTTTCGGTGTTGAGCTCTGTCCAGATTGAGCAGGAGAGGCTGTGTACGTTGGAAGTTTTCGTAGGCTAAACAAGTTCAGAGCCCAAGTGTTTGTGGTTCGTTTGAGAGGTTACCAGTGGGAGATGAGGAGCAGCAAGAGCTTTCAGGGCTGGCACCTTTAGTGTAGGAGCAATCGCCGGACGTTCGCATTTTCGGTGTTGAGCTCTGGCCAGATTGAGCAGGAGAGGCTGTGTACGTTGGAAGTTTTAGTAGGCTAAACAAGTTCAGAGCCCAAGTGTTTGTGGTTCGTTTGAGAGGTTACCAGTGGGAGATGAGGAGCAGCAAGAGCTTTCAGGGCTGGCACCTTTAGTGTAGAAGCAATCGCCGGACGTTCGCAATTTCGGTGTTGAATTTTGGGCAGATTGAGCAGGAGAGGCTGTGTACGTTGGAAGTTTTAGTAGGCTAAACAAGTTCAGAGCCCAAGTGTTTGTGGTTCGTTTGAGAGGTTACCAGTGGGAGATGAGGACCAGCAAGAGCTTTCAGGGCTGGCACCTTTAGTGTAGGAGCAATCGCCGGACGTTCGCAATTTCGGTGTTGAATTTCGGGCAGATTGAGCAGGAGAGGCTGTGTACATTGGAAGTTTTCGTAGGCTAAACAAGTTCAGAGCCCAAGTGTTTGTGGTTCGTTTGAGAGGTTACCAGTGGGAGATGAGGAGCAGCAAGAGCTTTCAGGGCTGGCACCTTTAGTGTAGGAGCAATCGCCGGACGTTCGCAATTTCGGTGTTGAATTTTGGGCAGATTGAGCAGGAGAGGCTGTGTACGTTGGAAGTTTTAGTAGGCTAAACAAGTTCAGAGGCCAAGTGTTTGTGGTTCGTTTGAGAGGTTACCAGTGGGAGATGAGGAGCAGCAAGAGCTTTCAGGGCTGGCACCTTTAGTGTAGGATCAATCGCCGGACGTTCGCAATTTCGGTGTTGAGCTCTGGCCAGATTGAGCAGGAGAGGCTGTGTACGTTGGAAGTTTTCGTAGGCTAAACAAGTTCAGAGCCCAAGTGTTTGTGGTTCGTTTGAGAGGTTACCAGTGGGAGATGAGGACCAGCAAGAGCTTTTAGGGCTGGCACCTTTAGTGTAGGAGCAATCGCTGGACGTTCGCATTTTCGGTGTTGAGCTCTGGCCAGATTGAGCAGGAGAGGCTGTGTACGTTGGAAGTTTTCGTAGGCTAAACAAGTTCAGAGCCCAAGTGTTTGTGGTTCGTTTGAGAGGTTACCAGTGGGAGATGAGGAGCAGCAAGAGCTTTCAGGGCTGGCACCTTTAGTGTAGGAGCAATCGCCGGACGTTCGCAATTTCGGTGTTGAGCTCTGGCCAGATTGAGCAGGAGAGGCTGTGTACGTTGGAAGTTTTAGTAAGCTAAACAAGTTCAGAGCCCAAGTGTTTGTGGTTCGTTTGAGAGGTTACCAGTGGGAGATGAGGACCAGCAAGAGCTTTCAGGGCTGGCACCTTTAGTGTAGGAGCAATCGCCGGACGTTCGCATTTTCGGTGTTGAGCTCTGGCCAGATTGAGCAGGAGAGGCTGTGTACGTTGGAAGTTTTCGTAGGCTAAACAAGTTCAGAGCCCAAGTGTTTGTGGTTCGTTTGAGAGGTTACCAGTGGGAGATGAGGAGCAGCAAGAGCTTTCAGGGCTGGCACCTTTAGTGTAGGAGCAATCGCTGGACGTTCGCATTTTCGGTGTTGAGCTCTGGCCAGATTGAGCAGGAGAGGCTGTGTACGTTGGAAGTTTTCGTAGGCTAAACAAGTTCAGAGCCCAAGTGTTTGTGGTTCGTTTGAGAGGTTACCAGTGGGAGATGAGGACCAGCAAGAGCTTTCAGGGCTGGCACCTTTAGTGTAGGAGCAATCGCCGGACGTTCGCAATTTCGGTGTTGAATTTTGGCCAGATTGAGCAGTAGAGGCTGTGTACGTTGGAAGTTTTAGTAGGCTAAACAAGTTCAGAGGCCAAGTGTTTGTGGTTCGTTTGAGAGGTTACCAGTGGGAGATGAGGAGCAGCAAGAGCTTTCAGGGCTGGCACCTTTAGTGTAGGAGCAATCGCTAGACGTTCGCAATTTCGGTGTTGAGCTCTGGCCAGATTGAGCAGGAGAGGCTGTGTACGTTGGAAGTTTTCGTAGGCTAAACAAGTTCAGAGCCCAAGTGTTTGTGGTTCGTTTGAGAGGTTACCAGTGGGAGATGAGGACCAGCAAGAGCTTTCAGGGCTGGCACCTTTAGTGTAGGAGCAATCGCCGGACGTTCGCAATTTCGGTGTTGAGCTCTGGCCAGATTGAGCAGGAGAGGCTGTGTACGTTGGAAGTTTTCGTAGGCTAAACAAGTTCAGAGCCCAAGTGTTTGTGGTTCGTTTGAGAGGTTACCAGTGGGAGATGAGGACCAGCAAGAGCTTTCAGGGCTGGCACCTTTAGTGTAGGAGCAATCGCCGGACGTTCGCATTTTCGGTGTTGAGCTCTGGCCAGATTGAGCAGGAGAGGCTGTGTACGTTGGAAGTTTTCGTAGGCTAAACAAGTTCAGAGCGCAAGTGTTTGTGGTTCGTTTGAGAGGTTACCAGTGGGAGATGAGGACCAGCAAGAGCTTTCAGGGCTGGCACCTTTAGTGTAGGAGCAATCGCTGGACGTTCGCAATTTCGGTGTTGAGCTCTGGCCAGATTGAGCAGGGGAGGCTGTGTACGTTGGAAGTTTTCGTAGGCTAATCAAGTTCAGAGCCCAAGTGTTTGTGGTTCGTTTGAGAGGTTACCAGTGAGAGATGAGGACCAGCAAGAGCTTTCAGGGCTGGCACCTTTAGTGTAGGAGCAATCGCCGGACGTTCGCATTTTCGGTGTTGAGCTCTGGCCAGATTGAGCAGGAGAGGCTGTGTACGTTGGAAGTTTTCGTAGGCTAAACAAGTTCAGAGCCCAAGTGTTTGTGGTTCGTTTGAGAGGTTACCAGTGGGAGATGAGGAGCAGCAAGAGCTTTCAGGGCTGGCACCTTTAGTGTAGGAGCAATCGCCGGACGTTCGCAATTTCGGTGTTGAATTTCGGGCAGATTGAGCAGGAGAGGCTGTGTACGTTGGAAGTTTTCGTAGGCTAAACAAGTTCAGAGCCCAAGTGTTTGTGGTTCGTTTGAGAGGTTACCAGTGGGAGATGAGGAGCAGCAAGAGCTTTCAGGGCTGGCACCTTTAGTGTAGGAGCAATCGCCGGACGTTCGCAATTTAGGTGTTGA